>NC_080177.1:1397629-1541048 GCF_950295315.1 Erinaceus europaeus | reverse complement strand
CAGACCCGCCGTGTGGACCAGGCTTTGTTGACGGCCCGCCCTGGCTTTGTTTCCAGGATCCCACATGTGAGAGAGATCTTCCGCTCTTTGTCTTCCTGTCATGTCCATCTTTCACGGTGCTTTTGAGATTTCAGATCTTAAAGATACTGAACAAGGAGCTAGGAGCCAGCTGCCCCCCACCCCTTGTGCTCCAGGACCCGGGTTCAAGTCTCCAGCACTGCATGAGGGCACATGGACAAGGGACAGTGTCATAAGCGGAGCCTCTGCTTCTCTGTCTTTCTCTCCCTTTCAGTTTCTCCCTCTCTCTCTTTAAAAATATTTTTAATATTTATTTATTTATTTATTCCCTTTTGTTGTCCTTGTAGTTATCATTGTTGTTATTGACGTTGTTGTTGTTGGATAGGACAGAGAGAAATGGAGAGAGGAGGGGAAGACAGAGAGGGGGAGAGAAAGACAGACACCTGCAGACCTGCTTCACCGCCTGGGAAGCGACGCCCCTGCAGGTGGGGAGCCGGGGACTCGAACCGGGATCCTTACGCCGGTCCCTGCGCTTTGCGCCTTGTGTACTTAACCCGCTGTGCTACCAACCAGCCCCTTCTATAAATTTTTTTTAAAGGGGGCTGGGTGGTGCTGCGCCTGGCTAAGCAGTGCACATAGTACCAAGCACAAGGACCTACACAAAGATCCCGGTTCGAGCCCCCCGGCTCCCCACCTGCGGGGGGAGGTCAGTTCACAAGCGGTGAAGCAGGTCTGCAGGTGTCCATCTCTCTCCCTCTCTGCCTCCCTCCTCTTGCAATTTCTCTCTGTCCTGTCCAATAAAATGGAAAAACTGGCCGCCAGGAGCAGTGGAGTCGTAGTGCTGGGAATGTGGAATCTCGTCGAGATGACCTGCGGGTGAATGTGGAAATAAAAGCGAGGCCAGCTGTAGGGGCGGCGACGGGCATGCGGGAGGACTCGATCCTTGGAGGCAGGAATGTCAGTGACGCTCTGCTCTGCGCCCTGCCGCCCTCTCCTAAAGTCAGTGCAGCTTTAAAGGTGGGGCCTGGCCAACCCGCAGGTGTCAGGTTGTGGCCGGGGCAGGTGTCAGGTGTGGTGGCCGCTGCGGAGCTTCAGCAGCAACGGACTAGAACAGCCTCGGGGAGCTGGGCGGCCAGCGGTGGGGCTTGGCGACCTGTCCGCAGCTGCCTGGGGGAGGCGACCCAGATACGCGGACCAGCAGGACGGACCAGTTCCTCTCCTGGGGCCAGGGCGGGGCGGGCTGTGTCTGTGATTCTGTCTTGGGAAGGCCCGGTGGTCCTGAGGAGCTGCTGGCTTTGGCCATGTTTTGTCAAGAAGAGAAAATGGGGGAGTCGGGCGGTGGCGCAGCGGATTAAGCGCACGTGGCGCAAAGTGCAAGGACCGGTGCAAGGACCCCGGTTCGAGCCCCCGGCTCCCCACCTGCAGGGGGGTCGCTTCACAGGCGGTGAAGCAGGTCTGCAGGTGTCTGTCTTTCTCTCCCCCTCTCTGTCTGCCCCTCCTCTCTCCATTTCTCTCTGTCCTGTCCAACAACGACGACATCAATAACAACAATGATAACTACAACAATAAAAAAGGGCAACAAAGAGGGAATCAATATTAAAAAATAAAAGAAGAGAAAATGGAGGGCTGGGCAGTGGCGCCATGTGACAGGGCACACAGACCCGGTTCAAGCCCCTGCTCCCCACTGCAGGGCGGAGTCTTCACAAGTGGTGAAGCAGGGCTGCAGGGGTCTCTGTTTCTCAGTCCCTCTCTATCTCCCTCCTCTTCTCAATTTCTCTCTATCCTAAATAAAAAATAAAATAAGTTACTTGATAAGAGTTTAACATGTCTTAGAAAAGAAAGAATGGGGAGTCGGGCGGTAGCGCAGCGGGTTAAGCGCATGTGGCGCAAAGCGCAGGGACCGGCATGAGGATCCTGGTTCGAGCCCCCGGCTCCCCACCTGCAGGGGGGAAGCTTCATGAGAGCTGAAGCAGGGCTGCAGGTGTCTCTCTCTCTCAATTTCTCTCTTCTGTCAAATAAAATAGAAAGAAAAAAACATAAAGTATGGCCACTGGGAGCCGAAGACTCACCAGGCTGGCAACGCACACCCAGTTAAGGGCGCATAGTGCTAAGCTCAAGGACACGTGCAAAAACCCGGGTTCAAGTGCCCACACCCCAGCTGCAGGGGGGACGCTTCACAAACAGTGAAGCAGGTCTGTAGGTGTCTCTCTTCCACCCTCCCTCCCTCCCTATCTCCCCTCCTCTCTCCATTTCTCTGTGTCCTACCCAATAAAGTGGAAAAATGGCCTCCAGGAGCAGCGGATTCCTAGTGCCTGCACCGAGCCCCAGCGATAGCCCTGGAGGCAAAATAAATGAGTAAATAAAATATGAACGGGCCAGCACCCTTGTGCCCTGGGCCCAGTCTTCTGTGGACATCAGTCCCGCTGGGTCTGCCGGCAAAATAAACTTGGCTTCCTGCATCCCAATCTCGGGGTGTCCCGGCTCTCTGCCTGGGACCCCGTAACACCCCCACCCAGCCCCTTCTCCTTACTGCTGTCCAGGGACTCTCTCTCTCCTGAAATCCCAGAGACCACAGAGCCAGCACAGGCTGAGCACCTGCCTCTGGGGGCGCCCTGCGTCCCCGCCCCACGCCTGCCCCCCCCACCTGCTCAGCCTGGACTGTGGTGCTGCCGGGGACTGAGGTGTGGACGAGGCTATCCTTCCCTCCTTCCTTTCCCTGCCCTTAGTTTTAAGATTTACTTACATATTAGAGAGAGAGAGAGAGAGAGCCAGAGTCACTGGACAGCCCCTCAGGCTGCAGTCCTGAGCTCCCCTGCATGGCGACACCCCCCATGCACACTGGGCAAGTCCTCTGTCACTGTCGCTCATTCATCCTGTTTATGCTCCTCACTCCGGGGGGACTTTATCTGCTTCCCCAAAAAGTCACTTCTCTCCACTTCCTGATGGGGTCTAGCTCCTCACCTCTCCTCATATGGTTAGTGATTTATTTATCAATTTTTATTATTTACTGTCTCTTTCGTTGTCCTTGTTTTATTGTTGTTGTAGTTGTTGTTATTGATGTCATCGTTGTTGGACAGGACTGAGAGAAATGGAGAGAGGAGGGGAAGACAGAGAGGAGGAGAGAAAGACAGACACCTGCAGACCTGTTTCACCGCCTGGGAAGCGACTCCCCTGCAGGTGGGGAGCCGGGGGCTCGAACCGGGACCCTTACGCCGGTCCTTGCGCTTCGAGCCACGTGTGCTTAACCTGCTACGCTACTTCCCGATCCCCATTATTTATCTTCTTTTATAGAGACAGAGAAATCAAGAGGGGAGTAGGAGAGAGAGTAGGGAGAGATACCTGCAGCCCTGCTTCACCACTTGTGGAGCTTCCTCCCTGCAGGTGGGGGTGACCAGGGGCTCAGACCCGGGTCCTTGAGCTTGGTGACTTGTGCATTCAATCAGGCGCACCACTGCATGCCCCCACATAACTCTTTTTAACAGATTTATTTAAGGGAGTCGGGCGGTAGCTCAGCGGGTTAAGCAAAGCGCAAGGACCGTCATAAGGATCCCGGTTCGAGCCCCCGGCTCCCCACCTGCAGGGGAGTCGCTTCCCAGGCGGTGAAGCAGGTCTGCAGGTGTCTGTCTTTCTCTCCCCCTCTCTGTCTTCCCCTCCTCTCTCCATTTCTCTCTGTTCTAACAACAACGACGTCAACAATGAAAAACAACAAGGGCAACAAAAAGGGAAAATAAATAAATAAAAAAATTTTAAATATATTTATTTACTAGAAGCACTGGATGGTGGTACATTCAGTTGAACACACATGTTGCAAAGCAGAAGGACCTGGGTTCAAGCCCCTGCCACCCACCTGCAGGGGTGAAGCTTCACAAGCGGTGGAGCAGAGTTGCGGTCTCTCTCTCTCTCTTCCCCTCCCCTCTCAATTTATCTCTGTCTTTTATTCAATAAATAACAAATAAAATATTTAAAGCAACATTCACTAGAGAGAAAGAAGAATCACTCTGGTCACCTGGGGGTTTAAACGCACGGCCCCTGGCTTGAGAGGCCAGCGCTCTGTCCTCCACACTCCCTCCCGGGCCTCTGCCCACATTTCTAAACTGCTGCTGTGGACAAGGCCAGAGGAAGACTTTATGAAAGTGACTCAGAGCTGTCCCCCCCGTGCTGTGTGCCCCCACCCCACACGCTGCCTGTCACCTTGTCACCAGGGACGCCGACCAGAAGCCGCCAGCCCGGGCAGGTGGAAGCGCAGGTTCACCCAGAGAGACCCGACTCCGCTCCCTGGGGACAGTCCTTAATCTTTATTCAATCATTTATTTATTTCTACCAGAGCCCTGCTCGCTGCTGCTGGTGCTGGGAATTGAACCTGGGACCTCGGGGTCCCAGGCCGGAAAGTCTTTTTTAAAAATGTTTTTTATATTTATTTTCCCTTTTGTTGCCCTTGTCTTTTTATTATTGTTGTGGTTATTATTGTTGTTGTCATTGATGTCGTTGTTGTTGGCTAGGACAGAGAGAAATGGAGAGAGGAGGGGAAGACAGAGAGGGGGAGAGAAAGACAGACACCCGCAGACCTGCTTCACCGCCTGCGAAGCGACTCCCCTGCAGGTGGGGAGCCGGGGGCTCGAACCGAGATCCTTACGCCGGTCCTTGTGCCAACTCCCACAAACAGACTTTAAAAGGCCAATTAGATTCTATAAACCCCAAAGGAGCTGGGGAGGAAGACAGGGAAGGAGGGGAGCCCCCAGGCTATGCCAGCCAAGGTGCCCTGTAAGCCGCACCCCTGCCGCCGAGCCTTCGTCACCGTCTGGTCGTCTTCGAGGCCTCACTTCTCTGTCTGGTTGCAGGGCCCTGCTCCCTAGTCAGCGGCCCCGTGGGTGTGGACCTGTGTGTCAGAGGGCAGAACCTGATCCACAGGCCCGGCGGCTGGAGCGGGAGCAGGTTCTGGGAACCGACCCACCCTAGCTGGGCACGGCCCGGCGCCACCCAGGGGCTCTGGTACCAGCGCTGACTCCTCCCTGCCTCCCGGCACCGGCTGCGAGCTCCCTGCCCTTGGGTGCTCCCGGCAGGGCTCCGCGGTGACCACGGTCCCAAAGCCACGTCCTCTCGAGGGGCCTCAGACAAGTCGTGGGTGTGCCTGGCCGGCCCCTGCCAGCGCTGTGCCCTGGATCTTCCTGCAGGGAGAGTGTGCTGAACGTCCCGCTGCACTCAGCACTCAGCCCTCAGCACTCAGCTTGCGCCCCATGTGTGAGTGTGGTTTTTTAAAAAAATATTTATCTATTTTATTCCCTTTTGTTGTCCTTGTTGTTTTATTGCTGTAGTTATTATTGTTGTTGTTATTGATGTCGGTGGATAGGACAGAGAGAAGTGGCGGGGGTGGGAGACAGAGTAGGGGGAGAGAAAGACAGACACCTGCAGACCTGCTTCACCGCCTGGTAAGTGACTCCCCTGCAGGTGGGGAGCCGGGGGCTCGAACCGGGATCCTCACGCCGGTCCTTGTGCTTTGTGCCACATGCGTCTAAATCGCTGCGCTGCCGCCCGACTCCCGTGAGTGTGTTTAATTGAAGTGTTTAAGTGATCTACAATAAACATTAAATACAGAGGCCGGGTGGTGGTGCACCTGACTGAGCGCACGTCACAGTGTGCAAGGACGGACCCAGGTTCAAGGCCCTGGTCCCCACCTGCAGGGGGCAAGCATCATGAGTGGTGAAGCAGGGCTGCGGGGTCTCTTTGTCTCTCTCCCTCTCTATCACCTCCTTCCCTCTCAACACCAGGCTGTCTCTACCCAATAAATACGTAAAGGTAATTAAACAAAACAGTAAATACAGCTGGGTCTATGGGTAAAATTTCAGTTTTCTGCAAAACATCCTCTCCCCCAGCCTCGGTCCCCTCCACCATCAGACACAGGACCTGAAAGCCCAACACAGTCCTTTGCTTTGGTGCAAGACACCAGATCCAGTCCGATGAGAAAGACAGGAAGAAAGAGGGAAGGAACCAGACGTCACTCTGGCACATGTGCTGCCGGGGATCGAACTCAGGACCTCAAGGTTGAGAGTCCCATGCTCCATGCACTGTGCCACCTCCCAGACCACTGTCCTCTGTTCTTATTTCTCCACTTCTGTCTAGATGCTCAGCGCTGGCTAGTGGTGGTGGTGGTGCTGGGGATTGAACCTGGGAAACTCAGGCAGAAGAGTTTTGTTTTTGTTTTTAAAGATTTTATTTATGAGAAAGATAGGAGGAGAGAGATAGAACCAGACATCACCCTGGCACATGTGCTGCCGGGGATCGAACTCAGGACCTCGTGCTTGAGAGTCCAAAGCTTTATCACTGTGCCACCTCCTGGACCACCAGAAGAGTGTTTTTACAGAACCGCTGTGCCATCTCCCCACGATTCTTGTCTCTAAATGGCCTCTTTACGTGACCGGCAGGGTGCACAGGACTTGTCCAAGTAAGGCCCTGGGTTCGACCCCCTGTACCACATATACCAGAGTTATGCTCTGGTTCCCTCTCTCTCTCTAAATACTGATATATATATATAATATATGTCATATATAATATGTATACATAATTCTGATATAATAAAGAAGCCACCAGCCCTGTTACCAGGTTGCTCTGTCTTCAAGAAGCACCTCAGGGTTAAAGGAGACAGCATGGGGAGTCGGGCGGTAGCGCAGCGGGTTAAGCGCACGTGGCACAAAGCGCAAGGACCGGCGTAAGGATCCTGGTTCGAGCCCCGGCTCCCCACCTGCAGGGGAGTCGCTTCACAGGCGGTGAAGCAGGTCTGCAGGTGTCTGTCTTTCTCTCCCCCCCTTTCTCTCCATTTCTCTCTGTCCTATCCAACAACAACAACATCAACAATAACCACAACAAGGCTACAACAACAAGGGCAACAACAGGGGGGAAAATGGTTTCCAGGAGCAGTGGATTCATGATGCAGGCACTGAGCCCAGCAATAACCCTGGAGGCAAAAAAAAAAAAAAAAGGAGACAGCATGGTGGTTCTGTAGAAGACTCTCCTGCCTGAGGCTCTGAGGCCCCAGGTTCAACCCCCAGCTCCACTATAGCCAGAGCTCAGCAGGGCTCTGGGAAAATAATAATTATTATTATATAATTGTTATTATAATATAACATTATTATTATTCTGCAAAAGAGTTCTCCTACCTGAGGCTCTGAGGCCCCAGGCTCAACTCCCAGCACCACCATCAGCCAGAGTTGAGTAGGGCTCTGGGGTCTCTCTCTGTATCTCTCTCATTAAAATAATGAAAAAGTGGGAGTCGGGTGGTAGCACAGCGGGTTAAGCGCAGGTGGTGCAAAGTGCAAGGACCAGTGTTAGGATCCAGGTTCGAGCCCCGGCTCCCCACCTGCAGGGGAGTCGTTTCACAGGCAGTGAAGCAGGTCTGCAGGTGTCTGTCTTTCTCTCCCCCTCTCTGTCTTCCCCTCCTCTCTCCATTTCACTCTGTCCTATCCAACAATGACGACATCAACAACAACAATAATAACTACAACAACAATAAAACAACAAGGGCTGCAAAAGAGAATAAATACTAAAAAATAATTTAATAAATTCAATAAAGTTTAAAATTTTAATAAATTTAATAAAGTTTAAAAAATTCTTTTAAAAAATAATTAACTAATTAAAAAAGCGTTTAACAAACCAGGAAACTAATGGAGGAGGAAGGGGCGGGGAGCAGCAGCTCCTTAGACTGGCCTGCCCTGGTTTGTTTTGAGGGGGTTCTCAGAGCTGCGTTCTTCTGCCCACCCAAGAGGCATAGACTTAGGGTCCCCCGGCTGCCAGGCACAGCCCGGGAAGTCACCTGCCTCTCAGATCCTCCCAAACAAATATGAGGTCCCGGGGGTCTTGGTGGCCCTCCCCAGCGTTCTCCACCTCCAAGCGGCCAGGTCACGAGCTCACCCCCCAGCCCCCAGCAGCTGTAGCAGGAAGGACCCAGAAGGCTGACAGCTCACAGTGGTGTCTCTTCCCCTTCCAGGGCAGTGCCCGCCGGCCATGCCAGGACTCTGAACGAGGTCTGGGACCCCAGGGGCGTTCCGTCACCAGCCCGGCTGCAGGATGCTGAGCCTGAAGCTGCCCCCGCTGGCAACCATTGACCAGGTGCCCGAGGTTCGTGTTCCCGGCCCAGCTGTACCCCATCCTCTCCAGACCTGGGCGTGGGGGGGTGCGTGTGTCCCCAGGTGGAGGCTGATGGGTGGTGCAGTGCAGGCCTTGCATCTGTAAGGTCTGGGGTTTGAACCTCAGCACTACAAATGTTGGCGTGATGCTCTGATTCTCTCTCTCTCTCTCCCGTTAATAAATACTGTAGTTCTTTAATTTATTTCTTTATTGCCTCCAGGGTTATCTTTGGGGCTTGGATGAATCCACTGCTCCTGGAGGCCATTTTTGTTGCCTTTGTTGTTGTTGTTATTATTGTTGTTGCTGTTGGATAGGACAGAGATAAAGTGAGAGAGGAGGGAAGACAGAGAGGAGGAGAGAAACACAGACACCTGCAGACCTGCTTTACTGCCCGTGAAGCGACTCCCCTACAGGTGGGGAGCCGGGGGCTCGAACCGGGATCCTCACGCAGGTCCTTGCGCTTTGCACCACGTGCACTTAACCCACTGAGCTACCACCCGGACCCCCCAGACCCTCCAGTAGTTGTTTTCTTTTTTAAAGACTTTATTTATTTATTCATGAGAAAGATAGGAGAAGAGAGAGAAAGAATCAGACATCACGATTCTGGTACATGTGCTGCCAGGGATTGAACTCACGGCCTCAAGCTCAAGAGTCCAGTGCTTTATCCACTGCGCCACCTCCTAGACCACCACTTGGAAAAGTTAACAACAAAAGTGAGCACTGTGGCCCCACTGTAGGAGAGATGTTTTGTAGACAAGCCTGTGGCGCGTGTGCTGAGCCTGAGTTCAGTCAGTCAGGTTGGCTATCCCCGTGAGAGACTGGTTGTCCTAGCTTCCCCCCCCCCCACCCTTTACTGGGGACGAATGGTTTGCTGTCGACAGCAGTTGGCCCATGTGTGACATTTCTCAGTTTTCCACATAACAATCTCAGCCCCCACCTTGGTCCACCTCCACCGTCATGTTCCAGGACCTGACCCCCCCCCCCAAGTCCTTGACTTTAGTGCAACACAAACTAGGTGTTTCCAGCAGCACAAGAACCATATGATTACCCTTCACACACCACAGCAGAGAGCAGGCTGGGGAGACAGCACAGCGGTTATGCAAGAAGCCTCCCCGCCTGAGGCACCAAAGGTCCCAGGTTCAGTCCCTGGCACCACCAGCAGCCAGCGCTGAGCAGGGCTCTGGTAACTCACTCACTCACTCACTAAAACTAAAAGCCAGAGACTTCCTATGCATGTTCTTAATTGGCCTTTTCTGAATGTCTCTGGACTTCATTCTGGCTTTGACTTTAACTTTAGCTGACTGACTTTTTCTTCAGTTACTTTTTCTTACTTTATTTTACTTGTAGACAGAACAAGAGGGACACAGAGGAAAACCAGCACCAAAGCTTCCTTCAGTGTGTGTGGGGGCGGGGGCTGGACTCGAACCTGTGTCATACACACACACACATGACAAGGTAATGCACTGTGTAGTCTTCTGCTAGCTTTCTCGGTTAGTCTGCAATGCCTGAAGGTCACACTAGGTGTTCCTTTTTTATTCATTTTTTTAAATTTGCCTCCAGGGTTATCACTGGGACTCGGTGCCAGCACTACGAATCCACCACTCCCAGCAGCTGTTCCCCGTCCCTTTTTTTTAAATATTTATTTTATTTATTTATTCCCTTTTGTTGCCTTTGTTGTTTTATTGTTGTAGTTATTGTTGTTGTCGTTGTTGGATAGGACAGAGAGAAATGGAGAGAGGAGGGGAAGACAGAGAGGAGGAGAGAAAGACAGACACCTGCAGACCTGCTTCACCGCCTGTGAAGCGACTCCCCTGCAGGTGGGGAGCCGGGGTTCGAACCGGGATCCTTACACCGGTCCTTGTGCTTTGCGCCACCTGCGCTTAACCCGCTGCACTATAGCCTGACTCCCTCCCCCGTCCCTTTTTTATCCAACAGCAAAGAGAGACATTGAGAGGGGGTGACAGAGAGAGAGAGAGAGAAAGAGAGATTGACCTGCAGCCCTGCTTCACCGCTCATGAAGCTTCCCCTGCAGGTGGGGAGCCGGGGGCTCGAACCAGGATCCTTAAAGTCCTTGCACTTAGCCCACTGCGCCACCACCCGGCTCCCTTTTTTTTTTTTTTTTTTTTACCAGAGCCCCGTTCAACTCTGGCTGATTCTGGTGCAGGGGATTGAACCTGGGGCTTTGGAGCCTCAGACATGAGAGTTTCTTTGCAGAACCACTGTGCAGTTTACCCCTGCCCCATAAAATAGATTTTCTTCTAGGCTTCATTTCAGAAAATATTATATATTAGGGCGTTCTGTTATGTCGTCACATAACTTGTGTTCTGTTGAAAATGGCACCAAATTAAACTACTATTTTTTTTTACTGGGGGAATTGTTTACAGTCACTAGTAAATATAGGTTTTGGGTACATGTGTAAATGTTCTCTGTTTCTATTTTTTATAGAGACTGAGAGGAGAGAGAGAGAGAGAGAGAGAGAGAGAGAGAGAGAGAGAGGTAGAGTATACTTGTAGCCCTGCTTCACCACTTGTGAAGCTTCTCCCCTGTGGGCTTGAACCCGGATCCTTAAGCACTATAATGTGGGCACTTCAGTCACTGCAGCACTTCCTGGTCCTTATGTCGCTCATTCTTAGTCATTGTTCTTAGGTCTTTTTTGTTTGTTTGCTTTGTTTTTAAATTAATCTCAGTGGGAAGAAACAGCAGTGAGTTTTTTCTAAGGTGGACTGACAAGGGTTATAAAAAAAAACATTTTTTTCCCCAAGTTGCATTTTTTTAAAATAATAGTAGGTTACAAGGTTGTAGGGTCCCAGGGAGAAGTTTCACTCCACACCCACCACCAGTATTCTGTGGCCCTCACAGTGGTGGGTGACCACCAGAGTTCTCACGACGTCTTAGAAACTACTTCTGGTGTTTGTTTGTTTTTCAGGGTCATGTATCTCAGTTCTTTAGAGAAACCACTTAATAGCTGTCTTTCACTTAGCTTATTTCACTAAGCATAACCAGCTCCATCCACTTTGTCCCAAAGCATACAAAGTCCTTTTTTTTTTTTTTCCTGCCAGTGACTAGAATTCCATGGAGTTCACATCCCATAACTTCTCTGTCCAGTCACCTGTGGCTGGGCATCTAGGCTGCCTCCACTCTTTGGCTGTTGTGAGTAATGAGGCTGTGCACACCGGGTGCGCGTGTCCCTTTGGGGAAGTGTTTGCATGGCCTTTGGATAAATGCCTGAGAGTGGGATTGCTGGATTCTAGTAATGGCTTTGCATTCGTTTAGTCTTCTGCACCGCCCCAGTGTGCACTCCCACCAGCGGAGGAGCAGAGCTCCCTTTTCCTCCACAACCTCTCCAACACCTGTTTGTGGTCCTGGTTGTGGACCTAGGCCATTCTCTTGGGTGTGGGTGGAATCTTAACATAGTTTTGGTTTGCATTTCTCTGATGGCAAGTGAAGCGGAACATTTCTTCACGTCTGTGAGCTGTGTGTATCTCTTCTTTAGAAAGTTGCCTATTCGGTTCTTTGGCCTGCTTTCTTATTGGATTTTTTTTCTCCTTCTTGTTGAGCTTACCAGTGCTTCATAGATGTTTGCTAGCAGTCACCTGTCTGCTGTGTGATGTGTGAGTATCTTCTCCCAACCACTGTGCCTGCCTCCTGTTTACCCTGTGGAGTTTGCTTCTGACAGGCCAAAGCTTTTCTGTTTGCTTTATCTCCTCTTGTTTCCATTCCCCACGCCCAGGAACTCAGTCTCCAAATCAATATGTTTTTGATGTTAAGATCTCAGAGTGTTTCATCATTATTTTAGAGTTTCTGGCCTAATATCCAGATCTTTCATCCATTTTAATCTGATTTTGATGCATGCTGTTAAATGATGATCTAGTTTTCTTTTTCTGCCTCCAGAGTTACTGCTGGGGCTCGGAGCCTGCACTGTGAACACTGTGAATCCACTGCTCCTGGATGCTATTTTTTCCCCCTTTTGTTGCCCTTGTTGTTTATCATCGTTGTTCTTTTTATTGTTGTTGTTGTTGTTATTGCTGTCATTACTGTTGAACAAGACAGAGAGAAATGGAGAGAGGAGGGGAAGACAGAGAGGGGGAGAGAAAGACAGACACCTGCAGACCTGCTTCACCGCCTGGGAAGCGACTCCCCTGCAGGTGGGGAGCCGGGAGCTCGAACCGGGATCCTTAGGCTGGTCCTTGCGCTTTGCGCCACCTGCACTTAACCTTCTGTGCTACTGCCTAGGCCCTAGTTTTCTTTTTTTTTTAAAAAAAATATTTTATTTGTTTATTTATTTATTTATTAGCTAGAAAGAGAAAGGGAAATAGAGGGGGAGGAGGGTAGAGAGACACCTGCAGCCCTGCATCACCACTTATGAAGCTTTCCCTTGCAGGTGGGGGTGGGGGGACCAGGAGGCTTGAACCTGTGTCCTTGTGCACTGTACTGTAACCAGATGCACCACCCACTGGCCCTTTGGTTTTATTTCCTACACGGGGCTGTCTGCTTGTCCCAGAACCACCTGTGAAGAGACTCCCACTCCCCACTGAATACTGTCTTGCTCCTTTGTCATTTGGTAGGTGACCGTGTCTGTGCGGGCTCGCTTCTGGGCTCTCCGGCCTGCCTCAGTGGCCCTGCTGTCCATTTCCACTCTAGTGTCCTGCTGTTTTGACCACTACCACTTTGTTCTCTAGGCTGAAGTTGGTGAGCATGATACCATCATTATTTTTCTTTTTTCTCAGAATTGATTTTGTTAGTTGTGGTTTTTTTATGGTTGTATACAAATTTTGGGACAAGTTTGATTTCATTGGAAAATATCATTGGGATCTTGACAGGCACTGCATTAAAAAGTAGATTGAAAGGAGTCAGGTGGTAGCGCAGCGGGTTAAGCGCACATGGTGCAAAGCGCAAGGACCGGTATAAGGATCCCAGTTCAAGCCACCAGCTCCCCTACCTGCAGGGGAGTCACTTCACAGGCGGTGAAGCAGGTCTGCAGGTGTCTATCATTCTCTCTCCTTCTTTGTCTTCCCCTCCTCTCTCCATTTCTCTCTGTCCTACCCAACAACAACGACAGCTATGACAATAACAACAACTCCAAGAAGCACCAACAACAAGGGCAACAAAATGGGAAAAATGGCCTCCAGGAGCAGTGGATTTGTATTGCAGACACTGAGCCCCAGCAATAACCCTGGAGGCAAAAAAAAAAAAAAGTGAATTGCAGGGAGTCGGGCAGTAGCACTGCGGATGAAGCACACAAGGCGCAAAGCGCAAGGACCGGGACCGACGGTGTAAGGATCCTGGTTCAAGCCCCCGCTCCCCACCTGCAGGGGAGTCACTTCACAGGCGGTGAAGCAGGTCTGCAGGTGTCTATCATTCTCTCTCCTTCTTTGTCTTCCCCTCCTCTCTCCATTTCTCTCTGTCCTACCCAACAACAACGACAGCTATGACAATAACAACAACTCCAAGAAGCACCAACAACAAGGGCAACAAAATGGGAAAAATGGCCTCCAGGAGCAGTGGATTTGTATTGCAGACACTGAGCCCCAGCAATAACCCTGGAGGCAAAAAAAAAAAAAAGTGAATTGCAGGGAGTCGGGCAGTAGCACTGCGGATGAAGCACACAAGGCGCAAAGCGCAAGGACCGGGACCGACGGTGTAAGGATCCTGGTTCAAGCCCCCGCTCCCCACCTGCAGGGGAGTCACTTCACAGGCGGTGAAGCAGGTCTGCAGGTGTCTATCATTCTCTCTCCTTCTTTGTCTTCCCCTCCTCTCTCCATTTCTCTCTGTCCTACCCAACAACAACGACAGCTATGACAATAACAACAACTCCAAGAAGCACCAACAACAAGGGCAACAAAATGGGAAAAATGGCCTCCAGGAGCAGTGGATTTGTATTGCAGACACTGAGCCCCAGCAATAACCCTGGAGGCAAAAAAAAAAAAAAGTGAATTGCAGGGAGTCGGGCAGTAGCACTGCGGATGAAGCACACAAGGCGCGAAGCGCAAGGACCGGGACCGACGGTGTAAGGATCCTGGTTCAAGCCCCCGCTCCCCACCTGCAGGGGAGTCGCTTCACAGGCGGTGAAGCAGGTCTGCAGGTGTCTGACTTTCTCTCCCCGTCTCTGCCTTCCCCATCTCTCTCCATTTCTCTCTGTCCTATCTAAAAACGACGGCATCAATAAAAACAACAATAATAACTACAGCAACAAAGAAAAACAACAAGGGCAACGGGAGGGAAAATAAACAAATATTAAAAATTGGATTGCTTTTGATAGAACAGTCATTTGAATAATATTTATTATTCTAATCCAAGAACAAAGAATATTCTTCCATTTCTTTGTGTCGTTATTTTGGGATGGAGACTCAAAGAAACTGAGAGAGATAGAGAGATAGGGAGAGAAGGAGAGACACCTGCAGCCCTGCTCCACCGTTTGTGACGTTTACCCCTGCAGGTGGGGGCAGGATCCTGAACCGGGTCCTTGCACCTGGTAACACCCGCACGCTGCCAGGTGCGCCACCGCCTGGCCCAGAGCACCGTCTGTTATATTTAGTGTGTTTCACTGTGTCAAAATGGTATCTACGAGTCTGGGAAGTGGCCCAGTGGATAAAGTGTTGGGCTCTTAAGTACAAGGTCCTGAGTTCGATCCCCTGCAGTGCGTACACCAGAGTGATGTCTGCTTCTCTTTTTTCTCCCCTATTACCTCTCAAATTAAAAAATAATAATAATTAAATATTTTAAACGGTTATATAGACACTTTTTCTTTTTGCCTGCATGATGACTGCATCCCTCCTGGTAATGATTCTTTCCCTTTTTCTTTGGATAGAAAGTGAGACAGAGATGGAAGAGAAAGAGATAGACAGAGAGACGCCTACAGCACTGCTCCACTGCTTGTGAGCTCTCTCCCCCGCAGGTGGGCCCATGGGCTTCAGCCTGGGTTCTGGCGCACAGCGGTGTGGGTGCACTGCCCGCCCTGTTGCTTCTTTCTTTTTAAGTAGAAGACACTACAGGGCTGAGAGAGAGCTCACCCAGGATAGCTCCCCTTGCCGTGCGTGAGGCCCTGGACTCGACACCTGGCACCACTTGGGGGCACGGCCCCGGGATGCTCTGTGGGTGGTGACGCTGTGCTGTTGTGTCTGTCTGTCTCTCCCTCCCTCCCTCCCTTCCATCTGTTTAAAAAAAAATGCACCTGAAAAATAACAAGAATTTGCTCAGACAAAACTATACACTGTAGTCTCTCTCTCTGTGTGTGTGTGTTTGTAACAACCTCTTCTTCTTTACTAAAATAAAATATTTTCTAGTCAGAGGCCTGCTCAGCTCTGGCTATGACAGTTCAGGGAATTGAACCTGGGACCTCACAACCCCAGTTATGGAAGCCCCGAGGTTCAGGGACGAGGGCTGGAGACAAACCCCTGCACCACCCACCGAGCTCACCTGTCCATCCCTCTGCCTGGACAGTCTGCCTGCCAGACCACTGACACCTCTTGCCCTTCTGTCATCACCACGGACGCCTCCAGTGGGTGCCGTGTGGCCCTCTGGGGAGGTGGACACCCAGCCTCATTCCCCTGGGGAGGTCACTGAGCTGAGTGCCCGGCCCTGTCCCCCAGCTGATGTCGCCGTGGCCTTCATCATCAAAAGGCCTTTGTGAAGCTTTCTGCTAAAGACCTGGAGCCACCTGGGGACCCCGCAGAGACCTCCCCAGCCCCTGCCACCGGGCGCGTGAGCTGGGAGGGACCCGCCTATGTCACCCGGCTGTGGGTCCCGGGGGCAGGGCCGTGAGACCAGGGGGCCTGAGGAGAGGACCCAGCCCCATTCATGCCGAAAGTGAGAGGGTCCCCAGAGGCCGAGAGTCCCGGGGAAGGAGGGTGGCTGGCTGGCCTCTTCATGGCCTTGACCTCTGGCCTCCTCCTGCTGGACTTGACCCTTGACCTCTTGCTGGCCATGAGGACTGGGGATTTGGGAGCCGTGGGAGGAACTGGGGGAAGCATGGAAGGGAGGACAAATGATCAGGTCAGGGACTTGTGGTGCAGTCCTGGGGCCGGGCGTCCATGGGCACAGCCCGTGGACCAGGAGATGCCACCAAGACCTTCTGCCAGGGCCTCACACCCCTCCCCTCCCCACTCTCCCGCCCACACGGCCCCTCATGCACCCCGACCTCCATGCCAGGTGTTCCAGGAACGGGGCATCCTCTTTGGCTACCGGCAGCCTCAGAGCACAGCCGCTGCCTGCCTCCTCAGCCTCTTCCAGATGACCAACGAGACCCTCAACATCTGGACACACCTGCTGCCTTTCTGGTACCTTCCGGCCCCCTTGAGGAGCCCGTGACCCCCCCCCCCCAGGAGCCCCGGCGGCGGCTCTAAGCATCTAGGCTGAGACCTCGCTGGGATCTGGGGGCCCGTGGGTGCTGGGGTCTGTGCCGGGGTGAGGTTTAGGGCAGGGGCTCCGGAGGACTCGGTCGCCCCTCAGTGGCCTGGGAACCCGGACGCCTGGAAGAACTGGTGGGGAGGGGGCTCTCGTGAGGCCCACTG
The DNA here is from genome assembly GCF_950295315.1 of Erinaceus europaeus. Lineage (NCBI taxonomy): Eukaryota > Metazoa > Chordata > Mammalia > Eulipotyphla > Erinaceidae > Erinaceus > Erinaceus europaeus. The sequence continues at coordinate 1,524,402 of NC_080177.1, read as the reverse complement.
TGAGTACGTGTGGGTCTGGGGGTTTCTGTGGCCCTGATTCGGGGGGACAGGTGGGAGGTGGTGGTTGAGTCCAGGGGGCAGAGGTCAGCTCCCTCCAGGAAGAGCTTCCCTCCCTCCTTCCTTCTCTGCTTCCTTCCTACCCTCCTTCCTTCCTTCCTTCCCTCCCTCCCTCCTTCCTCCCCTCCCTCCTTCCCTCTTTCCCTTCTTCCCTCCCTCCTTCCTTCTCTCCTTCCTTCCTACCCTCCTTCCTTCCTTCCTCCCCTCCCTCCCTCCTTCCTCCCCTCCCTCCTTCCCTCTTTCCCTTCTTCCCTCCCCCTCCTCTCCCTCCTCCCCCTCCTCTCCTTCCTCTCCATCCTCCCCTTCCTCCCTGGCTTCCCTCTCTCGCCAACATTTTTAAATTTCTTCTTTTTTTTTATTTATTGGACAGAGCTAGAAGTCTAGAGGGAAGGGGGAGGTAGAGAAGGCGGGAGGCACCTGCAGGCCTGCTCTACTGCAGGTGGGGAGCAGGAGCTTGAACCCGGGTCCTTGTGCACTGTCACATGTGCGCTCAACCAGGTGCGCCACCGCCCGGCCCCTCCCTCACCGGTGGTGGGCGACTCACCCCTGTGCCCGTGGGCTGGGTGGCTGGGGCACGAGACTGAGAGAGACGGGGAGAAAGGTGAGACGCGTGGAGATGGCACAGCGGCAGCCCCGGGACTTGCGGGCGAGAGGCTCGGGCCCGGCCCCTGAAGCCGCCGGCCGGAGACCAAGACGGCGCCGTGGCAGGTTCTTCACCTGGAGGTTCGTGGCGGAGCTGGCCGGGACGGACGTCTGGAACGACAGCTACTCCTGGCCTCTGCTGGTCTACATGGCCACCAGCTGCGTGTACCCGCTGGCCTCCAGCTGCGCGCACACCTTCAGCTCCATGTCCACCAACGCCAGGCACATCTGCTACTTCCTGGACTACGGCGCCGTCAACCTCTTCAGCCTGGGTACAGACACCTGGGCTCCGCCCTGGGCCCCCCACCCCGCCCTGCCCTCCCCCCTCCACCAGGCCCCCCACACCCCTGCCCTGCCCTCCAGCACTTCACTCTGTAGAGTGCTGTTCTTCATTTAGAAGATCTGCTTTTCTTTGTTTGTGTATTTACGCGCTGACCTTTCCCACCAGGGTAGCTCTGGGGTAGTGTCGGCATTACAAATCCACTGCTCCCAGCAGCCACCCTTCTTTCTTTCTCTTCTGTTTCTTTTTCTTTCTTTCTTTCTTCTTCTATTTTTTTACTTCCTTTAAAATTTTTTTTTTTAATTTATTTGTTTTCCCTTTTGTTGCCCTTGTTTTTCGTTGTTGTGGTTATTATTGTTGTTATTGATGTCACCATTGTTGGCTAGGACAGAGAGAGGAGGGGAAGACAGAGAGGGGGAGAGAAAGACAGACACCTGCAGACCTGCTTCACCGCCTGGGAAGCGACTCCCCTGCAGGTGGGGAGCCGGGGGCTCGAACCGGGATCCTTTCGCCGGTCCTCGTGCTTTGCGCCACATCGTGCGCTTAACCCGCTGCGCCACCGCCCGACTCCCCAAGACAGACTTATGTCGTGACCCATACAGAGCATGTAGAAGGATGTATGTAAATAACCGAAATCTTTTCCCTGACACTTGATCTCCATATACTTCCTGGTGTTGACTTCACAGCACACAACACAGCAGTGCTCTAGTGTCTTCTGTTTCTTGAGACACTCACAGAAATGTCTTGAAAGTGGTATTTTTATGATTAGGTAAATATTACATGCGTAGCAAAATTTTCTAGCAAAGTCGGTGTTTTTGCACATTTCTATTTGGGTGCATAGACCGACGTCTAGAAAGACACTGACCGTGCGCGCTTACTTTATAATTCCAAGGTGCAGCCGTTTCTGAGCACACGATCGCGCTTTCCTACTCAGTCATGTATCGTATCTGGGCTGTAACACAAGTCTGTGCCCAGGTTGTCTGCAGCCCCTGACAGTGTCTGCGTCTCTCTCAAAGTAATAGACACAGTGGTTAAAACACATGGAGGTTTTTGATTCCAGACTTGAAGCACAGTGGAGGGTGGATATCTGCTTCCAGCCAAGGAGTTTGTGACAGGCAGTTGCCTGGAATATGTGATGAAGTCTGTTGCTAAGCCCAGATTGACGCTTGGGGAATTTGCCCCTGGGGCCTTTATCCTAGAGAGAAGGGAGGTGCTGGTTCTCGGTGGACCACATTTTAAGCCTCAGAGGAAGCAGCAAGGCTTTGGGGAGCCTCCAGGACTTGGACTAAGTCGGAGTTCAGACCTGCTGGGGCCGCAGGGCCCGCAAGCCAGGTGTGGGCTTCCTCTCGGCATTTTCTGAATTCTTTGGGTGCATAGGGCGAAGCGCTAACGAGCAAACCAGCCAGTCGGTGAGTTTCCTGTGGTCTCAGAGTGCTGAGGAGAGAAGACCGGGGTTAGAGGCTCAGGGCCCTGGCCAGTCAGTGGGGCTCCCCGTGCCATGTCTAGGAAAGGCAGTGACCAGGGGGCTCCAGCTAATGCCGGGGCAGCCTTGAGGCAGCCCTGCTCAGCCCAGGTGACCTGCACCTCATTCTAGGTGAAGCGGTGACCGGAGGACGCGCGCTGACATCGTTGTGTGGGTTTTTGTTGTTTTCTCGTATTTTCTTTGAGAAATTGAGAGGGAGGGAAATAGAGAAAGATAGACACCTGTGGGCCTGCTCTACCTCTTGTGAAGTGTCCTCCTTGCGCGTGGGGGAGGGGACTTGAACCCGAGTCCTTGGCTGGTCAGGTGTGAGCTCAATTGGGTGTGCTACCACCTACCAACATTTTTTTCTTTTAATGTTTTATGTTTATTGGTCTGGCTACCACAGTTACTGCTGGGACTTGAACCCTGCAGGGCTGCACTAGACCTAGGAGTGTGTGAGTGAGAGAGACAGAAGTGGACACACCAGCTCCCCTCTCCTGTGCTCCCTCAGCCACTGACAGCTTCTGAGGGTAGCGGAACAACGGCTTGCTGGAAAAGTCGCGACATATTCATGTGACAACCCAGTAGTTCACTTGTTAAAGAGGGAGAAAGTGGACATCAGGGCATTTTCCAGAGAGCTGTTGGGGTATTCCCAGTAGGCAGTTTGTTGGTGTGAGCAGAGTGATGGCTGAGAACAGAAGAAGTAGACTGCACTGACTGACTGGAACAGCCCGGGGCCTGTTGGACACAGCTGGAGGGAGGGGGCAGGCAGATGCCACTCAGCTCAGAGCCGTGCGGGAGGAGGCGGGCAGGAGAGAGCCACAGGGACGGCGGTTTCGGAGATGAGCCGTGCGTGCCTTTTCCTGAGCACTGTCCTTCAAACAGTCTTGAGGGTGAGCTGCCGGCTTGCAGCCGCCGAGACAAGGGTCCGGCTGGAGTGACATCACATGCCCCGAGTCAGTAAAGAAGCAGCGAGCACTGTGCCCGGCCGGCTGTCAGAGCTGAAGTCTGCAGGGGCCGCAGAGCGCTCTTAAGCTCCCACACCTATCAGACCAGCGGGCTTTCCCACCGCTCCCAGCACATGCTTTACATGGAAATCTGTCCCCGTGGCCTTGCCCAGACCCTGCGTTTACGTGGAGAGAGGTTTCTCTCTCTCTCTCTCTCTCTCTCTCTCTCTCTCTCTTTCTTTCTTTCTCTCTCTTTTTTTCTTTGAGATTTAAAAATATATTTATTTATTCCCTTGTGTTGCCCTTGTTGTTTTATTGTTGTAATTGTTGTTGATGTCATTGTCCTTGGCTAGGACAGAGAGAAATGGAGAGAGGAGGGGAAGACAGAGAGGGGGAGAGAAAGACAGACACCTGCAGACCTGCTTCACCGCCTGGGAAGCGACTCCCCTGCAGGTGGGGAGCCGGGGGCTCGAACTGGGATCCTTACGCCGCTGGTCCTTGTGCTTTGTGCCTTGTGTGCTTAACCCGCTGCGCTACCGCCCAACTCCCTTTTTCTTCTATTTTATTGGATAGGACAGAGAGAAATTAAGAGAGGAAGGGGAAATAGAGAAAAGGAGAGGGGGAGAGGGAGAGGGAGGGAGAGAGATGCCTGCAGATCTGCTTCACCACTTGTGAAGATTCCCCCCTGCAGGTGAGGGCTAGGGGCTCGAACTCAGGTCCTTGCTCACTGGGACACGTGCACTGAAACTAGGTGTGCCACCATCAGGCCCCAAGGGTTGATTTATTTACTGGAGGGGGGGGAAGGAGGGGGGAGGGAGAGAGGGAGAGAGAGGGAGGGAGGGAGGGAGAGAGAGAAAGAGCGCCAGGGTGTCACTCTGGCTCACGTGATGCCGGGTGCCACCGGGGCCTCATGCTCCAGCTCAGAGTCGTCCTCTGGCCTCTGGGATCCCATCTTTGCTGTTGGCCGGCTGTCAGCTACTCTGAAGCTCACTGTCTGCTGTCAGAATCCTGGGCGCTGCACAGCCCGTCTGCCCGGCGGGGAGAGAAGGGCCTGGTCAGCAGTCCTTTTGTTCAGAGGCTGAGGGACTTAGAGACGGGGCAGGGCACGGAATAGAGCAGTGAACCCTGAACCGGCAGGGACCCGGGGGTGCTGGCTCCAGCCTTCTCTCAGTGTATTTAAAGTGTTTTTAAATTTTTATTATCTTTACTTGTTGGATAGACACAGCCAGAAATTGAGATGGTAGGGGAGACAGGGAGAGAGACAGAGAGACACCTACAGATCTGCTTCACCACTTGCAAAGCTTTCCCCCTGCGGGTGGGGACCAGGTGCTCGAACCCAGGTCCTTGAACACTGTGCTCAACCAGGTGCGCCACCACCCGGTCCCTATATAAACTTTTAATGAGAGTGATGCGAGAGAAAGGAAGGAAGGGAGGAAGGGAGGGAAGGAGGGGGAGTCAGTCCAGGGCCCTGCTCAGCTCTGGCCGGTGGTGGTGCTGGCGATGGAACCTGGCAGCTCAGAGCCTCAGGCAGGAGAGTCTTCAGCAGAAGCACCGCGTTGTCTCCTCAGGCCCACTCCTGTTCGTCCTACTCCTGGGTGTCCCCTCACCTGCCAGGACAGAATTCCTACTTGTGTCACTTTATAGTGTCACAGCCCATGTGGAGTCACTGAAAACTCTGCTGGACTCAAATTCCCCCCCCCTCTTTTTTTTTTCTTGAGAGAGAGCTCAGCTCTGGAATACGGTGGTTCTGGGACTTGAACCCTAGCCTCTGGAGCCTCTGGTATGCAAATCCTCAGTGCTACCACTGTGCTATCTTCCTGGTTCAATAAACAATAATCAAATAAAATCCTGAGTGGCCTGGAAGGCAGCACAGGGGATGGGGCATCGGAGCCATGGGCGTGAGGCCCCAGGTCCACCCCCAGCATCGCCTGTGCTCTAGCGAGAGTCTGCTTCTCTCAGAGACAGAGATGAGGCACCAGGTGGTGGCACACCCAGCCAAATCGCACATAGTATGAAGCTCGGGACCCACACAAGGATCTGGGTTCGAGCCCCCGGCTCCCCACCTGCAGGGGAGTCGCTTCACAGGCGGTGAAGCAGGTCTGCAGGTGTCTCTCTGTCTCTTTCCCTCTCTGTCTCCCTCTCCCCTCTCCATTTCTCTCTGTCCTGTCCAATAAAATGGAAAAAAATGGCCTCTATGAGCAGTAGATTCATAGTGCACGCACCGAACTCCAGTGATAACCCTGGAGGCAAAAAGACAAATTAATTAATTAAAAGAAAAAGAGACAGAAATAGAGCTGGTGTCTACGGCCACACCACCCTGAACACGCCCGATCTCATCTGATCTCGGAAGCTAAGCAGAGTCAGGCCTGGTTAGTGCTTAGATGAGAGACAGAGACAGAGGGGGTGGGGGTAGATAGCATAATGGTTATGCCTCATGCCTGAGGCACCCATGTCCCAGGTTCGATCCCCTAACCACCATAAGCCAGAGCTGAGAAGTGCTCTGGTAAAAAAAAAAAATAATAATTTAAAAAGAGAAATAAAGATAAAGACAGAGATAGAGGGGTGAGGTAAATAGCATAGTGGTTCTGCAAGGAGACTCTTAATGCCTGGCACTCCAAAGTCCCAAGTTCAATCCCACTCACAACCATAAGACAGAGCTGAGCAGTGCTCTGTAAAAAAAAGAAAGAAAGAAAAGAAAAAGGAGGGGGCGGGCGGTAGCTAGTGCGCCGGGTTAAGCGCACGTGGCGCGAAGTTCAGGGACCTGCACGAGATTCCCGGTTCGAGCCCCCAGCTCCCCACCTGCAGGGGGGTCGCTTCACAAGTGGTGATGCAGGGCTGCAGGTGCCTGACTTTCTCGACCCCCCCCTTTAAAATTTTTTAAACTTTTTTTTATTGTTTTAATAATTGGATATAGACAGAGAGAAATCGACATAGGAGGGGAAGACTGAGAGGGAAAGAGACAGAGACACACCTGCAGCCCTGCTTCACCACTTGTGAAGTGACCCCCCTGCAGGTGGGGACCAAGGGCTTGAACCTGGGTCCTTGTGGACTATAGTGTGTGCATTGACCAAGTGCACCACCACCTGTCCCCCCTCTGTCCCTTTCTATCTCCCTCTCCTCTCTCAATTTCTCTTTGTCCTATCCAGCAACAACAGCAATAGCAATAACAATGGCAACAAAATGGGGAAAATGGCCTCCAGGAGCAGTGGATTCGCAGTGCAGGCACCAAGCCCTAGAGATAATCCTGGAGGTGAGACAGAGAGAGAGGGAGAGAGAGAGGGAGAGAGAGAGAGAGAGAGAGATCACTTGTAAGAAAGTGTGTTTTCAGGAAGTCGGGCGGTAGCGCAGCAGGTTAAGCGCAAGTGGCGCTAAGCGCAAGGACCGGCATAAGGATCCCGGTTCGAGCCCCCGGCTCCCCACCTGCAGGGGAGTCGCTTCCCAGGTGGTGAAGCAGGTCTGCAGGTGTCTGTCTGTCTCTCCCTCTCTCTGTCTTCCCCTCCTCTATTTCTCTCTCTCTATTTCAACGACAGGCGACATCAGTAACAACAATAGTAACTACAACAATTTACAAGAGCAACAAAAGGGGATAAATAAATATTTAAAGAAAGAGAGAAAGAGTTTTCAAAGGGATCTGGGCAGAGGGGGGAGGAGGATGAGCTGGGGCTCAGCCGGACGCTGGGCTTAGTCCTGGTGAGACCCAGAGTGCTGAGTCTCAGTTGTCCCCAGGCTCAGCCATCGCCTACAGCGCCTATGTGTTTCCCGATGCCCTGATGTGCTCCACCTTTCACAACAGCTACGTGGCACTGGCCGTACTCAACACCAGCCTGAGCACCGGCCTCTCCTGCTACTCCAGGTACTGGGCTGGGATCAGGGGCCAGGGGCCGGGGGTCGGGGGCTGGGGGCCAGGGTTTGGGACCGGGGGCCGAGGGGCTGGGGGCCGGGGCCGGGGGCCAGGGGTGGGGACCTTTCAGGTCAGAGCCTAGCAGCTGCCCCTGGGGCCCAGCAAACCCGGCCCCTACTCTGGAAACCCCTCGTGGAGGTACGTCCTCGCCGCTTGAGGCGCCAACGGTGTCACAGCTGGTTCTGTGGTCAGGGGGTTGGTTTGAGCCCTGGAGCCTCAGTCTCCCCCTCTGTAATTCGGGGCCAATATATCCGCCTTCTGAGAAGGCTGTCAGGATTCCTGGCCTGTGTCGGGGACACTAGGCTGGGCCTGGCTGGCACAGATGCCTGCCCCTCAGTGGCACACCGTCCGTCCACCCATGCGTCTGTCCACCCACCCGCCCACCTCACACCCATCTATTCATCATGCTGTCCACCCATTTCTGTCTGATTTTTTTTTTTTTTTTTGCCAATTAAAGGTGATCTCTTATCTTTATTTCCATGAATTTGTTTTTTTTAAACATGGCCAACAATGAACATGTTATTTATTTATTTAGCCTCCAGGGTTATTGCCGGGGCTCGGTGCCTGCACCATGAATCCACTGCTCCTGGAGGCTATTTTTTCCCCCTTTTGTGGCCCTTGTTGTTTTATCATTGTTGTGCTTATTGTTGTTATTGATGTCGTTGTTGTTGGATAGGACAGAGAGAAATGGAGAGAGGAGGGGAAGACAGAGGGGGAGAGAAAGACAGACACCTGCAGACCTGCTTCACCGCCTGGGAAGCGACTCCCCTGCAGGTGGGGGGCCGGGGGCTCGAACTGGGATCCTTACACTGGTCCTTGTGCTTTGTGCCACCTGCACTTAACCCGCTATGCCCTTTAGGTGACATCTTTTAGACTACAAAGGTAATTCATTGTGTTGTTTCTGTGGCAGTGAGAGCTTTTGGAGTCTCTGGAGGAGAAAGTCTGTTTCCACAGGCCCAGGGCCTCACACCCAGGCCATTTCCCTGACCCCCAAGGCTGCGTCTACCTTGATGGGCCGACTTGACCCTCCCTGGTTCCCTGCACCACAGGAGCGTCTGAGCTCACTCTGGCGCCAGCACAGCCCTTGTGCCCAGAGGACACCTGCATAGACCTGACGTCCAGGAAACCTGGAGCTACTGCGTCAGAGACAGTCCTTGTGCCGGCCGGTGGGGCCCGGCTGTTAGTGTCCTTGCCCTGCTGTGCCCTCACCCCACCCCTGACCCGCAGCCCTGATTCCCACGCCCTGCCAGACCTTCTCCCACATTTCCCGGCCCTCACGGGTGTCGTTTAGCTCTGCCCATAGCTGGAATTCTTTTGATGGTGACCTTGGCTGTGTTCTCCCAAACCACTTGAGGAGGAGGACTCAGTGACTCATTTCTCTCTCTCTTTAATTTAATTTAATGCAATCTTTATTATTAGAGACAGAGAGGGATTGAGAAAGGAGGGAGAGATATAGAGATAGAGAGAGACAGAGAGACACCTGCAGCCCTGCTTCACCACTCACGAAGCTTTCCCTCTGCGGGTGAACCCAGGTCCATGTGCACTTAACCACGTGCGCCACTGTCTGGCCCAGTGTGAGTTTAAATTTTAGAAAATGGTTGATACCAACTTCATTGAGACTGACTATTCTCCTAAGGGTATCCTGACAAGTTTGAGCAGGTTGGAACCGGAGGGCCATGTCGACACCTAGCTGTGGTCACAACTGCAAGCAGGGTGTTAACAGGGCAATAAAAACGAACACAGTACTCCCCCCGAGAGGCTCTGACCTGACATCTTGTAAACTTTCTGGTACTTAAGATGAAGATACACGAGGCTGGGCGGCGGTACAGCCGGTCGAGTGCACGTATTATCACTACAAGCAAAGACCTGGGTTCAGGCCCTTGGTCCCCACAGGCAGATGGGGAATCTTCACAAGTGGCGAAGCAGGTCTCTCTCTCTCATTTTTATTAGTGAATTAACAGTGATTCACAAGATTCCTCCACCCTCCCACCACCGAGTTCTGTGTCCCCACTCCCTGCTTGGGAAGCTGCCAGTTGTCTCAAGGTCACGGATATGGGTTGAAATATATAAATATAGAGAGAGATTTAATCTTCCTTCACTTCTCCTGCCCTACCTTCACTTTCTAAGTCACACCCACATCTGTTCCTACTTTCAAATATCCTTCCTTTTCCCCTCTTCTTTCTGAGGTAAAAGAAACAGTGCCTGGCTTCCTGTGGTGTTTCCCAGATTCTCTTCTCTCTCAGTGATGGTATAAAAACAAAGATTCCTGGTGGCAAACATCCCAGGTCCCGATGGAATGGGGGTTCAGAGCCCTCTGCTCGTCTTCCCCTGACATTTCTCCCCCTCTGGGAGTCTGGACCCAGATTCCGTCTTCCCCTGACATTTCTCCCCCTCTGGGAGTCTGGACCCAAACTCTTTATGGGGAGCAGCAGGTGGGAGTTCTGGCTTCTGTCATTGCTTCTCCGCTGGACATGGGTGTTGGCAGGTGGATCCATACCCCCAGCCTGTCTCCAAGGGCTCTGGGGAAGTGGGGTTTCCGGATACATAGGTGAAGTTGTCTGCCCTGGATGGAATCATAGAAGCATCTACAACCTGGTGGCTGAAAGGCAGCAACATACAAAGCAGGACAAAAATATTTAGTAAACAGGAACTAAAGAGTTGGAATAGAGTGAATGAAAAAGGTCCCCAGGATGGAGAGAAGCTAGGAAGTCTATTTTGGGAATGTTCCTGGGGACCCAGGACTTCAGTAATCTTTGCTTGAGCCTGACAGCGACCATGGGGGTGGACTAGAAATATTGTTTGGGAAGATGGTGTCAGAGTTGAGACTAGGTCTAGAAATCTGGGTAGGGCGCAGAGTAACTTCCAAACTTGAAAAGATATAAAAATACAATGAATTGTTTACCACACTGATCCGCCCTGGGGCCCATGTCTATTCACATCCAGCACAGAAGCCTGTGTGGCCTAAGTCCCTGTCAGTCTGAACTCACAGCACATGGCCACAGCTGGAACATTCTAGGCTGCGCTCATGTCGGGACCCTCATGTCTTCCTCGAGGGGCAGAGCAGGCTGACCAGCCTCCCTGCAGAGAGTGGGGAGTCCCCGCCATGGCTGCTCTGCAGTGAGGCAGGTCCTGGAGAGGCCACAGGAGGGCTTGTGCTGACGGTCCTGATGGCAGTGAACAGTGATCCCACCTAGTCATTTCTCTCTCCATCCATCCATCTATCTGTCCATGGATGTGCCCAGATATCATCCAGCCAACCACCTAGCAATTCCTTTATCCTTCTTTCTGTCAATCCATGTATCCATCCCTCCATCCATCCATCCATCCATCCATCCATCCACCCATCCTCCCACCCACCTACCCATCCATATTTTAAGGTCTTCAAACACTTCACATCCCACCCACCTACCCATCCATATTTTAAGGTCTTCAAACACCCATCCTCACATCAGGGGTGAAACATGGCGTCCAAATGTTTGGTGCAGCCCAAGGCTACCAGCCAACACCGTGTGCCCCCCAGGGAGACACGGAGTGTGAGATTCAGAGAACAAGCCTTCTGGTGTGTCCAGCTCTTTGTGATCAGGAACTGCCCTGCATATCCTGCTCCTGAGTTCCCAAGGACACACCTCAAAGGTGGTGTGGGGCCGGAGAGCTAGCTGGGCACCTCCTGCGCAGGAGACCCTCGGTGGTGGGTTAGAGAAAGACCACCCGCCCGCCATGGTCTGAGTCTCCCAGTGGGGCCGAGCCCTCTATCTTCCCCATGCCGGGGAAATGGAGGAGCGGAGAAAGTGCCCAGGAAGGGCTCCGCTCCAGCCTCCCTTGGCGGGCCGGCGGAATAGCTAGCTTACCTGGATGGGGCTTTGCCATGTGTGAGACCCGGGTTCAAACCCAGCCTTCCCCACACTGGGGAGTTTCTGAGCTGCAGGTCTTCTACTCGCTCAGCCTGTCTGCTTCTCTGTCTCTATTTAAAAAAACAGCGATTTCTCTCAGGCAACAGCCAGGCTCCATTGGGAGAGGCAGGCAAGGACACTAACTCGGCAAACTGGTTTTGTTTTTTGTTTTATGGAAGAAAAGATCCTTAAACATTACCAGGAATACTTGCTTCAGCCTGCCTTCTGCTTCTCCCTCTCGAGTCAGCTAGAAGCTGGGGCTGCTTTACCTGGAGGGGTCTCATTTCAGGTCTCGACCCTGGGTTCGAGTTGCTTTGGTCCTTGGAGAGACCCCTCTTCTCGCTCCTGCTGGGAGTCGCAGGGCTCTGAGAGCTGGTGGGGCTGGGGGCTGTCGTGGGGGCCGGATGCAGAGTCAGGTGTCCCCTCCCCGCTCCCTCTGGTAATTGAAGCATCTTTCTGCAGGCCTGGGGAGACAGCTCAGATGGCAGTGTGCAGGACTTGCATGCCCAGGCTCCTGGTTCACCCCCTGTACTGCACGTTTCAGGGTGCTGTTCGGCTTCTGTCTCTCATGTGAAACCTGAAACTTAATTGCATATGAGGCAAACCTTTAAAAAATAAAAGGTCAGAGGAATAAGTCACCATCCACCCATGTACCTCCTACCCACTCATCCACCTCCCTATCATCCATCCATCATTTATTCTTTCTTCCATCCTACATGCCTACTACCTCCACACATCCACCCACCCACCCATCTATCCAGCCACTCACCCATTTCCCCATCCACCCACTTATCCATCCACTTATCCATCCATCCATCCACTTATCTGTTCACTTATCCATCCATCCATCCATCCCTCCGTCCCTCCACCCCACCACTCAGCAGTTCTTAAACACCCCAGGCCTCATCTCACTTTGTGGGAGCTCCTGAGAGCTCCCCACGGAGGATGGGAGGCTGGGTCCACGGCACCTCCAGTCCTGTGTCCTACGCTGAGCGGGGAGGCAGAGGGTACGGGCACCCACACAGCCAGGTGACAGCGCCCACCTGGGGATCAGGCGTCTCCAGAGTCTGTCCAGGTGTCTCAGGAGGTGAGGCTGTGGCCAGAGGAGGGCAGGGCCTTGTGGGCGCAGCCAGCAGCCAGGACAAGGGCCCAAGGGTCTGGAGGGTGGGGTGGCCTCAGGAGCAGCTCGGAGCTCCAGGGTGGCTGGGACCTCGAAGCCAGCGTGAACACATGCACATGCAGGCATGCACACGTGTGCAGACTCAGGAATCACACACAGCACACATGTGCAGACTCAGGAATCATATAGACAGCACACACATGCAGACTCAGGAATCATATAGACAGCACATGTGTGCAGACTCAGGATTCACACACAGCACACGTGTACAGACTCAGGAATCATATACACAGCACACGTGTGCAGACTCAGGAATCACACACAGCACACACGTGCAGACTCAGGAATCACACACAGCACACGTGTGCAGACTCAGGAATCACACACAGCACACACGTGCAGACTCAGGAATCACACACAGCACACACGTGCAGACTCAGGAATCACACACAGCACACGTGTGCAGACTCAGGAATCACACACAGCACACGCGTGCAGACTCAGGAATCACACACAGCACACGCGTGCAGACTCAGGAATCACACACATGCAGACTCAGGAATCACACACAGCACACGTATGCAGACTCAGGAATCACACATAGCACACGTGTGCAGACTCAGGAAGCACACACGTGCAGACTCAGGAATCACACACGGCACACGTGTGCAGACTCAGGAATCACACAGCACACGTGTGCAGACTCAAGCATGTACACGGCACACACGTGCTCACTCCGGAAGCACCGTGCACACACGGCAGCCGCTCGACACAGCCGACCACCCTCCCAGCTCTCCTGCAGCAAGGCAGATGGGAGTCTGTGTCGGGGGGAGTCTCCCTGTCTCCTCACCCTGCTTCTGCACAGGGGAAGCCGGACTCCCTGGAAGCCGGCTCCTCAGCCTGGGTGCGAGGGCGGCCCACGGGGAGGCCCTGAGGTGCGTGTCCCGCACGCTGGCTCTGGCGCCACCCTGTGGCTGGATGTGGAATTGCAGCTGGTGGCGGGCAGCCGGACCCCTCCCCTGTCCCCCGGGTCTCTTCTCTCCCTGTAGCTGGGGTGGTGGTGGCTGGTGTTTGCCCTGGGGGAGCGAGTCCCCAGCCACAGAAAGGCCCAGAGAGCACCCCGGGGTGCGCTGGGTCTGGGTCTGCTGCCCTGCCCCTCCCCGGGGCTGAGGACGGTCGCACGATGCCCTGGCTTCCTCCTGGCCCCCGACTGTCCCCCGCCCTGTCCCTTTTCTGGTGCAGCTGAGCCGAGATGGGGAGGGGACAGAGGGGACCCGGCAGCTCCATTTCCAAGTCTCTTGACCCGGTGAGTCAGTCTGCGCTGGTCGGTGGGGACCCTCGTCTCAGCTGATGCTCACGTGGGGTGGGGGTCCCAGGCTGAGGGGCCGCGGTCAGGAGGGATGGAGGCATGACGGGGACCAGGGAGATGGGGGCTCTGGAATAAGGTGAGGGTGCCAGGTGCCTGCTCTGTCCTGGCGAGGCCGCCTGCTCTCAGGCTGGGGTCGTGCTTGGGGTGGGGAGGATGATACATGGGGCTCTGCATTTCCCTCCTCCTCCTCCTCCTCCTCCTCCTCCTCTTCCTCCTCCTCCTCCTCCTCCTCCTCTCCCTTCTCTGCATGACACCTGCCATGAGCTTCTCTGATCGGCATGGCCCCTGATGGAATTAACTTGGAGTTTGTCTCTGGGGGGTGGTGGTCACAGAGCTTCCTGGGGTGCGTGGCACCTGATCAGGCCACCAGTCTAAGCTGCCCTGAGAGCTGGGCGGGACACCCTGCCTGGCAGACCCCCCCCCTTGCCATGCTCACCCCTGCCTCGAGCTGGGAGCGGGTGCAGACTGAGAAGACCCGGATTCTGTGGCCGGGCTGGGGTGACTGGGTGAGTGGACTCGTAAAGGGTCTTTAACTCTGCCTCGAAATGACTAGGAGCCACCACGGAGTGAGTCAAGTGGCAGGGCACTGGGCCCGTGCTCACGGACCTGTGGCTTTTCTATAGAAATGCTGCTGCCGACTTCTGTATTTTCTGTGGACTGTAAACCTTTAATCCCCCCAATAAAGGAAAAGAAGAAAGAAAAGTAACGCACCAGAAAAAGGGGTACATGTGGCAGCACCACTGGCGACAAGCCCAGAAAGATGAGAGGCCTTGCAGTGAATCTAAGGGGATAAAGGATCTTTACAGTGAAAACTCCAGGACATCGTTTAAGAAAGAAAGAGAAAAAGAAAGAGGAAAAGGAAAGAAAGGGACACAGACAACTGGAAGGACATCCCCTGGTCATGGATCAGAAGATATTAAAAGGATGCTGCCAGGGAGTTGGGCGGCCGCGCAGCGGGTTAAGCGCAGGTGGCGCAAAGCACGAGGACCGGCATAAGGATCCCGGTTCGAGCCCCCGGCTCCCCACCTGCAGGGGAGTCGCTTCCCAGGCGGTGAAGCAGGTCTGCAGGTGTCTGTCTTTCTCTCCTCCTCTCTGTCTTCCCCTCCTCTCTCCATTTCTCTCTGTCCTGTCCAACAACAACAATAATATCAGTAATGACTAAAACAATAAAAAACCAAGGGCAACAAAAGGGAATAAGTAAATCAAAATATTTTTTTAAAATGATGCCGCCATATGCTGTGTATAGATCGACACAGCCCCTGGCAAAACCCCAAATGAGATTCTTCAAGGAAATTGAAGGAATGATCGCCAAAACTCATGTGGGACCTCGGTGAAGAATGAAATAGCGAAAGCTCTCCTGAGAGGGCAAAGGAGAAAGGCGACATCGCGGCCCCCGCTACACTTCATACTAGAAGGCGCAGCAGTCAACACAGTGCAGCACTGGGCAACGAGGAGCAGTGCCAGGAGCCCAGCAACGGCCCGTGCAGACACCTGTGGAGGAAGCAGGACTCTGCACCCAGTGGTGCTGGGAAACCGAGCTGCCACGTGCAGGAAAATGGAAGTCTGAAACTCAGGAAGTGGCAGGTGCAGGGAACGGGGGGCTCTCCAGCGGGGTCCTCAGTTCAGTCCTTGGTATTGCAGGTACCAGAGCGACACTCTGCTCCTCTCTCTCCCCCTCTCATTAATACATAGATCTTTTAAAAAATTATTTATTTATAATTGGATAGAGACAGAAACTGAGAGGCTAGGGGAGACAGAGAGGGAGAGAGACAGAGAGACACCTGCAGCCCTGCTTCACCACTCATGAGGCTTCCCTCTGCATGTGGGGAGCCGGGGGCTCGAACCTGGGTCCTTGTGGACTATAATGTGTGCACTCAGCCAGGTGTGCCACCACTGGCCCCCTATAGAGACAGTTTTCTAAAGAAGAGACACATAGGAAGAAACATTCCACTTGTTATAGAAAACTACACATTATGATTGCGAAGAGATGTCATCTGTCCCCTGAGAGAGTGGCTCCCACCAGCAAGCCAGGAAAGGACAGGTGCTGGCGAGGTTGTGGAGAAAAGGGAACCCTGCTCCCCTGCTGGTGGGGACGCAAGCTGGGGCAGCCCCTGTGGGACTGTGTGCACAGCCCTGAAACAAGTAGACATGGAGGCACCGCACCGCCCAGCCATCCCTGGACACTAAGGAGAAGGGACACGCGCAGCCCTGTGTTCACAGCTGCGTTACTCACGACAGCCAGGGAGTGGACGCAGCCTAGATGCCCATCCGCAGACGACTGGCTAAAGAAGTCGGGGAATACTACTCTGCAATCAAAAAGATGATGTTTGTCCTTTGGGACAGAATGGATGGAACTGGAGGTGATGATGCTTCGTGAAGTAAGTGAAAAGATGAAAGACAGCAGCTACAGGATTAACCAAAAAATAATAATAAAATAAAAACAAGGGAGGGTGTCTGTCTTCCTCTCACCCTCTCTGTCTTTCCCTCCACTCATTTCTCTCTGTCCTATCCAACAACAAATGGCATCAGCAACAACAATAATAATAACTACAACAATAAAAAAACAAGGGCAACAGAAGGGAAAAATAAATTATAAAAAAATAAAACAAAAAAACAAAAGCAACAGGCAAAGTGTCTCTGAGATTCCGAAAGCCACGGTGGCATCTGGGTGGGGGGTGGGGGGCACAGGACCCTGGTGACGGGTGCGATCCTGTCGTCCTGTGATCTTGTCGGCCATCATTAACTCGCGAGTAAAAGGAAAAGCCTTTGGCTCTGGTCCTCAAGCCTGAGTCGGTCCCAGGCTCAGTCCTCAGCACTGCATGTGTCAGCAGTTCTCCCCTCCCTCTTTCTCTCTCCCTCCTCGCTTTCTCTCTCACTCTGTCTATCTCTGAAATAAAGAAGAAAACAGGCTGGGGGCTGAGTGGGACCATGCACGTGCAAGGCCCTGGGATCATTCTCCAGAGCTGCAGAAAATAGGGGGACATAGCACAGTGGCAGTACACAGGACTTGCAGGCCAAGGGCCCAGGTTCGACCCCTGGCACGGTGTACACCAGGTCTGTCTGTCTGTCTATCAGCTGAATGTAAGTGCTTTTTTTGGACACAGTCAGTAGAAATCAGTTTTTGTCGGAGGCTCTGAACTTGGCCTTGAAGGGCTTCTGGAATTTAAATAGATGATATTGTGTCCTTCAGGACAAAATGGATGGAACTAGAGGTGATTATGCTCAGTGAAGTAAAGATGATAGATGGGGGCCAGGCGGTGGCACACCTGGTTAAGTGCTCACATTATAGTGCACAGGGACCTGGGTTCGAGCCCCTGGTCCCCACCAGCAGGAGGAAAGCTTTGCAAGTGGTGAAGCAGGGCTGCAGGTCTCTCTCCCTCTCCCTCCTCTCCCAATTTCTGGCTGTCTATCAAATAAATAAAGATAATACCAAAAAAAAAAAAGATTTTTTAAAAAAAGATGTGAAAGATAACTACTAGATTAAGCAAAAGTAATAAGAAAAACAGAAACCCTGCCAAACTGTCTTTGAGACTCTGTGGAAATCATGGAATCTTTGAATCTGTTTAATCTAGTTTGAATTTCACTTGTCCATGGGCTGAGTCTCCAAATATACCTTTTGATGTTAAGGTCCTCAAGCAGCTCACAGACGTTTCCTCCCATGGATTTTACAGTTTTAGGTCGAAGATTCAGGTCTTTGATTCACTTTGAGCTAATTTTTAATGCACAGGTTAAGTCGTGCTCTCGGTTCATTATTCAAAGATAAAGAAGCCGTCCTGGCTTCATCTGGACATCGGTGTGTGTGTGTGGGGGGGGGGGGGGGTACAGACAGACTCACAGACACCCAGTCAGGCGGGAGAAGCAGAGGGGGCCATGCAGAGGCTGCTCCCACCAGGAGGCGCTGTACAGATACCCCCCCCTCCGTCAGCCCCCTTGGGTGCCCTGTCACTCATGCCTCCCACCCACCCCACCCTGTACCTCAGGTTCCTCGAGGTACAGAGGCCCCGGCTCTCCAAGATGATCCGACTGCTGGCCTTCGCCTACCCCTACGCCTGGGACTCCCTCCCCATCTTTTACCGGGTGAGCACCCAGGGGTGGCCCTTGCCCGAGACCACCCCATCCCAGGTCAGAGCCCCACGCTGGCCACCTGGGACACAGGAGAGGCTGGGGTCCCTAAAGGCACCCGGTGGGTGTGCACACGGGGACTCTGGGGAGCCAGAAGGGACAGGCTGGCCACTGGTGCTCAAAGCCAGCGCAGGGCAGTGCCACGGCGGGGTAGGGGGGTGGGGGGGGAGCGGCCCCAGGACTCCAGAGCCTCCACTAGCAGTCCCAGCGGCGTGGGACCCGGGTGAGAGCTCTCTGTCTGGGGCCCCAGAAAGTCACGTTCCCTCCCTTCTCGGGTCACTTGCCAAAAGAACTTTTATTTCCTTTCCCTTCCCCCCCCTTTTAAAAAATATTAATAATTAATCTTATTTACTTATTTTTTTAACTCTGATTTGTCAGGACAGAGAAATTTAGAGGGAAGAGGAAGATAGAGAGGGAGAGAGGGTGGTCCAGGAGGTGGCGCAGTGGATAAAGCACTGGACTCTCATGCAGGAGGTCCTGAGTTCAATCCCTGGCAGCACATGTACCAGAGTGATGTCTGGTTCTTTCTCTCTCTCCTTTCTCCTTAATAAATAAAATCTCAAGAAAGAGAGAGAAGACAGAAATGCCTGCAGACCTGCTTCACCACTCGTGAAGTTCCTGCCCTGCAGGTGGGGGCCAGGGATTTGAACCTGGGTCTCTGTGCACTGTAACGTGTGCGCACTTAGCCGCCACCACCGGGCCCTAGTTAGATCACTGGTGAAAGAGAAAGAGGCAGAGGCAGGGGCAGAGCATCACTCCAGCACGGGTGGGGACTGGGGACTGGGGACTGAGCCTGGCCGTGGCGGAGCCCTGCACCACCTCCCAGCCGCTCTCCTCTTTAGGACGCGCTGCTCTCCTGAATTTTATCCACGTGTATTTTTAACTAAAAATTTTTCTCTCTTTTTAAAAAAATCATTTTATTGGAGGGTCAGGCAGTAGCGCAGCTACTGAAGTGGGGGTGAGGGAGGGGCTCCTCTGGGACCCTGATGAGTCCCCAACCCGCAGCTCTTCCTGCTCCCGGAGGACGGCGTCCAGAGCGAGGCCACCCTGTACCACCAGAAGCAGACGGCCCTCACGCTCCTGGCCACCTTCTTCTACTCCGCTCACCTGCCCGAGTGCCTGGCTCCAGGCCACTTCGACTATATCGGTGAGTCTGGTGGGAGGGACGGTGGGACCCGGGAGGGACTGGGCCAGCACCGGGGCACCCAGAGGGGAGAGACAGACGTCTTCCAGAGAGTTCTTCAGGCTCAGGCCAAGTGGGCTAACTGGGTGGGGGGGGAGGGGTGATAGAGGCCAGGTGGTGGTGCTGACAGGCAGGCCCGGCCTCTTCCCAGAAGCTGAGGCCCAGAGGAGTCTCGCAGGAAACCATTTGTTGGAATGTGGGGGACAGCATGGTTCTGCAAAAGGCTCTCCTGCCTGAGACTTCAAGGTCTCAGGTTCAATCCCCAGCACCACCATTATCCAGAGATGAGCAGGGCTCTGGGGGGAAATGGTAATGACAGTAACAGGCCTGGGAGGGCTCAGGCGGTGAAGTGCCTGGTTAAGCACTCACATTAGAGTGCGCAAGGACCCAGGTTCAAGTCTTTACGAGTACTGAAGCAGGGCTGCAGATGTCTCTCTCTTCCTATCTCCCCCTCCCCTCTCAATTTCTGTCTCTATCCAATAATAAATAAATAAAAATACTTTTAAAAAATAGGCCTGAGGGGGCTGGGTGGTGGCGCACCTGGTTGAGCACATGTTACAGTGCTCAGGGACCTAGGTTCGAGCCCCGCATCTCCACCTGCAGGGAGGGAAGCTTCACAAGTGGTGATTCAAGGCCTCAGGTGTCTGTCTCTCTCCCTCTTTATCTCCCCCTTCCTTTTCGATGTCTGGATGTCTCTATCCAATAAAGAAAGATAATAATTTTTTTAAAAAATAGGCCTGGGGAGACAGGTTCTGGGAAAATAATGTAATAATAATGTGGTGATGATGATGATAATAGAGCCTGAGGAGAGACAACATTAAGGTTCTGCAAAGAGACTCTTCTACCTGAGGATCTGAGGTCCCAGGTTCCAATCCTCAACCAGAGTGAGCAAGACTCTGGTTATAAAAAAAAGTAACTAAAAATTTTAAAAAATATTTATTTCCTTTTGTTGCCCTTGTTGTTGCTATTATTGATGTTGTCATTGTTGGATAGGACAGAGAGAGATGGAGAGAGGAGGGGAAGACAGAGAGGGGGAGAGAAAGACAGACACCTGCAAACCTGCTTCACCACCCGTGAAGCGACTCCCCTTCAGGTGGGGAACTGGGAGCTCGAACCGGGATCCTTCCGCCGGTCCTTGAAATTTGCGCCACCTGCGCTTTATCTGCTGCACTACCGCCTGACTCCCTAATTAAAAATTTTAAAAATATTTTATTTATTGATTATTGGGATGGAGACAGAGAAATTGAGAGGGGAGGGGGAGACAGAGAGGGAGAGAGAGAGAGACACCTGCAGCCCTGCTTCACCGCTTGTGAAGCTTCCCCTTGCTGGTGGGGATCAGGGGCTTGAACCTGGGTCCCTGTACATTCTAATGTGTGTGCGCCACTGCCTGGCCACTAAAAAATTTTTTCAATTAAAAAAAATAAAAGTAATTGGGGGGCTGGCTGGTAGCACACCTGGTTGAGCGCACCCATTACAGTGCACTAGGACCCAGGTTCAAGCCCCTGGTCCCCACCTGTAGGGAGGAAGCTTCATGAGCAATGAAGCAGGGCTGCAGGTGTCTCTCTTGTCTCTCTCCCTCTCTATCTCCTGCTCCCCGCTCAATTTCTCTGTCTCTATCTAGTAACCGAGAAAAACAGCAACAGTGGAAAGGGCCCCGAGATGCCCAGTAGTGTCTGAGCCTGGGGTTGGTGGGTGGCCGCGCCTCGTTCCCTGGCTGACCACCCCTTGCCCGCTCAGGCCACAGCCACCAGCTTTTCCATGTGTGCGTGGTGATGGCCACGCACATGCAGATGGAGGCCATCCTGCTGGACAAGGCCACACGCCGGGACGGGCTGCTGGCTGCCGCGCCCCTGCTCACGCTGCCCCAGCTGGCCGGGGCCCTGCTGCTCTGCCTGCTGCTCAGCCTGACCAACATCCTCTACTTCTCTGCCGCGCTGTACCGCACGCCTCGGCCCGGGCCCCCGCCGCACGCCAAGGACAGCTGAGCCCCACGGCCGCTTGGGAGCCGCTACCCCGGAACCAGCTCCTCTGCCCCAGGCCAGCGGGGGCCGGGTGACTGTGACAGCGTGTCCCCCCACTTCTGAGTGGGTCTGTCCTCCCCCACCCCCCCAAAAAAGAAGCAAAAACTATCTAAGAGGGAGCTGCTCAGGATGTGCACTGAATCGGGGTGTGGTGGTAGAAATGGGCCGGGCTGGTGGCGGTCTGTCCGGGGCAGATCAGGAAGACCTTAGTGTTATTAAAAATGCAGTGGTTTTCCTTTTTCTTTCTTTTTTTCACCAGAGCACTGATGGGGTGTGTTTTTTGTTTTGATTAAATGTAAACTCTACCTTGAGAGTTTTGTTAGAAAGCAGTTAGCCTTGCCCATGTATTTTCTTTAACCAGAGCGCTGCTCTACTCTAGCTGATGGTGATGCGGGGGATTGAACCTGGGGCCTTGAAGCCTTAGGCATGGGAGTCTCTTTGCATCACCATTATGCTGTTGCCCCCTCCCCCCCCCCCCGACATTTTTCTTAACTTTTTGAAAAAAAAGGAACTTTGTCATTGGATGGGTTTCAAGTCACAAAGCCCCTGCCAGGAGCCCTGCCGCGACCTGTCTGCTGCTGTGGGGGGAGCTGAGACCAGGGACAGAGGAGGTCCTGGCTCAGGGAGGGGTCTCCTTTCCCCACAGGGTGACTGCAGAGCAAGCAGGGACCTGGTGGGGGTTGGGGCGGCTTTGTAGAGACAAAAACAGCCCAGAGTCTCTGCTTAACTTGGGTCACCTGCAGGTTTCCAGCAGCACCTGTCCCCCCAGGTGATCAGAATGCGGTGGCCCTCAAGCCAGCCCCCTCCCCTAGCTAAGGGGGCCCCCGAGTGTTGGGGGGCGGGTGTCTCTAACACATTGTGTCCCCTCTGTTGACTCAGGGGGCAGCCCCCGTCCTAGAATGCTGCCCCCACCCAGCTGCGCTTCTGCCGGGGAGGCAATCATGGGCTGGGGGGTTGAAGCACTAATGCGAGTCAAATGGCAGCCTGTCTTTGGGGGGTGGGAGGAAGCCCCAAGTTGACATTCGGAGTGAAATTCCAGGCCAGCAGAACTGTTGTTTCCATCTTGCTGTAATCTCCGTACGACAGTGGGCAGTGCTGAGACATCTCCTCTAAGAAGTGCCAAATTCACGAAGGTTTCAAAGTTCTCTTGTGGATAATAAAAGAATGTTTTTGTCTAGCTTAGAGATATAAGTAGGTGACCCATCTGAAGGCCGCTTGATGTAGTCTTTTGATGTTGTTTTGTCAAGCTTAAAGATGAAAAGGAAATGTTAAGTCAACAAAGCTCAAGCCTCCCCAAGTATTTATGAGAGTAGCACCCTTCTTTCTAACAGTGTTACATTTTACGTTTTCTTGTGGCACACTGTCTTGTACACTGATCTGGAAGGTTCTGACGTGAAGAATGCATCTGGATATATGAAACCGCATTACACTCAGTCAAACGTGTCCGCCCTGGCACATGTACTGCCGGGGGTCGAGCTCGCGACCCCCGAAGAGAGAGAGAGTCCGAAGCTTTGCCACCGCGCCACCTCCCGGACCACCCACGTAGACGATTTTAACCAAGTCTTCCCAGTGAAGTTGAGAGGTTGGCAGAGGGCCAGCGGAAGAGCTCGCAGGAAAGTCGTGTTAACACTTCTCAAAAAAAAAAAAAGGAAAAAAAAAGTTGTGTGTGTCAGTACTCTGAAGAGCTGCGCCACGTCCTCGGAGGACAATCCTCACCGCGGCTCTGTGTCCAGCTGGCGGGCGGCGCCGCTGCCGCCCCCGCCCTGACTCTCAGCAGACAGACGTGGGCACGGCTTCCGTCAGACAGCCAGGAGTTGGGAGGGAGGCCCTTCAGTCCCCGCTACCAGCCGGCACGGAGTCGCGTCTGCTTGTCTGTTAGTCGCTGTCCTTGGAGTCGGAGCTCCACAAGGGAGCTACAAGGGAGGCTGGAGCTGTTTATCGGGCTCGGGAGGCTCACCGGTCTTCGCCCGTGGGAGTCCGGCGGGAGCGCAGCGGGTCGAGCAGGGAGCGGCGTCAGGATCCCGGTTCGAGCCCCCGGCTCCCCACCTGCAGGGGAGTCGCTTCACAGCCGGTGAAGCAGGTCTGCAGGTGTCTGTCTTTCTCTCCCCCTCTCTGTCTTCCCCTCCTCTCTCCATTTCTCTCTGTCCTATCCAACAACAACAACAACAACAATAACTACAACAATAAAACAACAAGGGCAACAAAAGGGAATAAATAAATATTTTTAAAAATGTGCAAACCCATCTCCGAGCTTCGTGGCAGAAGCAGGAGCGACGTCTTCGAACCCCGGACCCACCTCCGGCTCGGCGGCCGTAGCGCGCGAGCACTTCCGGCCCGTCGCCTAGGAGATGGCGTCACTTCCGGCGGGCCGTGATTGGCCCGTTTGAAAAGCGCCGGCGCCGGCTCGCCCGGGGTCGCCGCGTCTCGGGCCGTGAGGTTCCGCGTCCTGTCGCCCCGCGGAGCCGCCGCCGCCGCCGCCGCCGCCGCCATGAAGTCGGCGTAAGTAGCGGGTCCGTCACCCGGCGCCGGCGGCCCTGAGGGCCGCGACCTGCCGTCCCGGCGACTCGCCCGCTTCCTGCCGGCGGCCTCGGAGTAGGCGGGGGGCTGAGGGCGGGACCCCCAGGGCGGGCTGAGGGCCGGGACCCCCGGGCGGGCTGAGGGCGGGGACCCCCAAGGGCGGGCTGAGGGCCGGGACCCCCAAGGGCGGGCTGAGGGCCGGGACCCCCAAGGGCGGGCTGAGGGCCGGGACCCCCAAGGGCGGGCTGAGGGCCGGGACCCCCAAGGGCGGGCTGAGGGCCGGGACCCCCGGGCGGGCTGAGGGCGGGGACCCCCAAGGGCGGGCTGAGGGCCGGGACCCCCAAGGGCGGGCTGAGGGCCGGGACCCCCAAGGGCGGGCTGAGGGCGGGGACCCCCAAGGGCGGGCTGAGGGCCGGGACCCCCAAGGGCGGGCTGAGGGCCGGGACCCCCAAGGGCGGGCTGAGGGCCGGGACCCCCAAGGGCGGGCTGAGGGCCGGGACCCCCAAGGGCGGGCTGAGGGCCGGGACCCCCGGGCGGGCTGAGGGCGGGGACCCCCAAGGGCGGGCTGAGGGCCGGGACCCCCAAGGGCGGGCTGAGGGCCGGGACCCCCAAGGGCGGGCTGAGGGCCGGGACCCCCAAGGGCGGGCTGAGGGCCGGGACCCCCAAGGGCGGGCTGAGGGCCGGGACCCCCAAGGGCGGGCTGAGGGCCGGGACCCCCAAGGGCGGGCTGAGGGCCGGGACCCCCAAGGGCGGGCTGAGGGCCGGGACCCCCAAGGGCGGGCTGAGGGCCGGGACCCCCAAGGGCGGGCTGAGGGCCGGGACCCCCAAGGGCGGGCTGAGGGCCGGGACCCCCAAGGGCGGGCTGAGGGCCGGGACCCCCAAGGGCGGGCTGAGGGCCGGGACCCCCCAGGGCGGGCTGAGGGCCGGGACCCCCCAGGGCGGGCTGAGGGCCGGGACCCCCCAGGGCGGGCTGAGGGCCGGGACCCCCCAGGGCGGGCTGAGGGCCGGGACCCCCCAGGGCGGGCTGAGGGCGGGGACCCCCCAGGGCGGGCTGAGGGCGGGGACCCCCCAGGGCGGGCTGAGGGCGGGGACCCCCCAGGGCGGGCTGAGGGCGGGGACCCCCAAGGGCGGGCTGAGGGCGGGGACCCCCAAGGGCGGGCTGAGGGCGGGGACCCCCAAGGGCGGGCTGAGGGCCGGGACCCCCAAGGGCGGGCTGAGGGCCGGGACCCCCAAGGGCGGGCTGAGGGCCGGGACCCCCGGGCGGGCTGAGGGCCGGGACCCCCCGGGCGGGCTGAGGGCGGGGACCCCCAAGGGCGGGCTTGGGGCCGGGACCCCCAAGTCGGGCTGAGGGCCGGGACCCCCGGGCGGGCTGAGGGCGGGGACCCCCGGGCGGGCTGAGGGCCGGGACCCGGGTGCGTGGGCGGGGTCCCAACACGTCTACTGGCTGGAGGCCGGGGGCTCGAACCCGGGCAGCAGGTGGCTTCTGGGTGGTTCCTGGAGGCGCCCGCCTGCGCGGCACTTCTGCCCCAACGCCTGTCCGCCCCTCCCCCCAGGAGAGCCAAGACGCCCAGGAAAGCCCTGGCGAAGAAGGGCTCCCAGACGAGCCTCAAGGACCCAGTCGGGGTGAGGGGCAAGGGGCGGGGGGCGAGGGGCTGGGGGGCGGGGCGCACCTGCGGCTGAGGACCCCGCTCTCCCTCCGCGGCTGCACCCAGTGGGCTCGGCTGTGGGCCCTGGCCCTGCTGTGCGGACGGACGGACGGACGGACGGACGGCGGCAGGGCGCCTCCAGCAGCTTGCTGTGTTCCCGGGGCCTGGGCAGTCTGTCTGTCCCTCTGTCTGCCCCTCCCCCCCTCTCTCTCACTCCGTGCGGGGTCTGGGCCGAGAGCTCCCGGCCGGCGGGGAGGCCCCATGGAATGTGACGGCGTGTGCGAGCTGACGGTCGTTCCCAGGACGGCATCGGGGAGGCCTGTGGGCTGGGCACCGAGGGCGCTCCCGCTGTGGCTGCAGCCGGTGATTTCCCAGCCGCTCGCTGGAGTTCCTCGCACGCGCGGGCCTGTGGGAGCCGCTGACATAAAGGCCGCATAAAGGCGCGGTGCGGGAAGGGCACCGCCTCGGGTTGGGTCTCGCTCTTGCTTCTCCGACCCTCAGATGCCAGACTTCTGTCATCCCGGGTGTCGCCGCGCTTGGCTGCCTGGAGAGGCTCTGTGCGCGGGGCTCTGACTTGCTGAGAGTCACACCGGCACAGGTGTGGAGGCCGCTGTGGGTCTCCAGTGTTTGGAGTCTGTGCCTCGAGCACCTTCTCTCCGGGCTCGGCGGAGCACGCAGCACCCGAGGCCCCGGATGCCAGCCCTGGGTCCCCTCGGCGGCAGCGCTGCGGCTGTCCCTCTAGCGCTCTCTCCTCTCTGCCTCCCTCTCCCCTCTCACTTTCTCACAAAATAAATATATAGATGAAACATTGATTTTATTAGCTAGGAAAATCGAGAGTGGAAGAGGAGATAGAGAGGGAGAGAGACAGAGAAACACCTGCAGCCCTACTTCACTGCTCGTGAAGCTTTCCCCCTGCAGGTGGAGACCAGGGTCTCGAACCTGGGTCCTTGCCCACTGTAATGTGTGTGGGCTTAACCAGGTGCACCCCCGCCTGCCCCCTAGATAACGCTTTTTTTTCTTTTAAAAAATATTTATTTATTCCCCTTGTTGCTGTTTTATTATTGTTATTGATGTCATCGTTGTTGGACAGGACAGAGAGAAATGGAGAGAGATGGGGAAGACGGGGAGAGAAAGACAGACACCTGCAGACCTGCTTCACCGCCTGTGAAGTGACTCCCCTGCAGGTGGGGAGCCGGGGCCTCGAACTGGGATTCTTAAAGCCGGTCCTTGCGCTTTGTACCACCTGCGCTTAACCCACTGCACTACTTCCCATCTCCCTAGATGACACTTTTTTTTTTAAATTGCTTTATTGGGGAGTTAATGTTTTACATTCGACAGTAAATACAATAGTTTGTACATGCATAACATTCCCCAGTTTCCCATATAACAATACAACCCCCTACTAGGTCCTCTGTCATCCTTCTTGGACCTGTATTCTCCCCACCCACCCCAGAGTTTTTTACTTTGGTGCAGAGTCTTCTACTTTGGTGCGATACGCCAACTCCAGTTCAGGTTCTACTTGTGTTTTCTTTTCTGATCTTGTTTTTCAACTTCTGCCTGAGAGTGAGATCATCTCATATTCATCCTTCTGTTTCTGACTTATTTCACTTAACATGAATTTTTCAAGGTCCATCCAAGATCAGCTGAAAACGGTGAAGTCACCATTTTTTACAGCTGAGTAGTATTCCATTGTGTATATAGACCACAACTTGCTCAGCCACTCATCTGTTGTTGGACACCTGGGTTGCTTCCAGGTTTTGGCTATTACAAATTGTGCTGCCAAGAACATATGTGCACACAGATCTTTTTGGATGGATGTGTTGGGTTCCTTAGGATCTATCCCCAGGCGAGGTCATAGGGTAGGTCCACTTCTAGCCTTCTGAGAGTCTCCAGACTGTTCTCCACAGAGGCTGGACCCATTGACATTCCAACCAGCAGTGCAGGAGGGTTCCTTTGACCCCACACCCTCTCCAGCATTTGCTGCTGTTACCTTTTCTGATGTATGACATTCTCACAGGAGTGAAGTGGTATCTCGTTGTCTTTATTTGCATTTCTCTGACCATCAGAGACTTGGAGCATTTTTTTCATGTGTTTCTCGGCCTTTTGGATCTCTTCTGTGGTGAATATTCTGTCCAAGTCCTCTTCCCCATTTTTGGATGGGGTTATTTGTTGTCTTGTTGACACATTTTTTTAAAAAAAGAAAATCGCGTTTGATATGTCTGTCTGCGTTCGGCAGTCTTGGGGAGCGGAAGTGGGTTCTGCAGGCTGCAGGTCTCTGTGGATCTCTTAAGCTGGGGGCCAGGCATGAATGGACGGGAAGCTTAGCTGAGGCCGCCCCTCTCCCGCTCCCCGCCATCAGGTGTACTGCAGAGTGCGTCCCCTGAGCTCCCCCGAGCAGGAGTGCTGCATCGAAGTGATCAACAGCACCACTGTTCAGCTTCACACCCCCGAGGGCTACCGGCTCAACCGCAATGGTGACTACAGGGAGGTGAGAGGGCAGGGGCTGAGTGTGCGGGGCTGAGGGTAGCTGAGCGTACAGGGCCAGGGGAGAGTGCGGGGGGCTGTGTGTACAGGGGGGGAGTACAAGGGGGGCTGAGCGAATGGGGCAGAGGGGAGTGCAGGGGGCTGAGCGTACAAGGAGGAGGGGGAGCACGCAGGGGGGCAGCCGAGGTTCTGACCCACCTGCTGTGCTCTGAGGCTCTCCCCTCACCAAACTCCTGCCTGTTCACACCTAAAAACAACTCATTTCACTGTGGCCGCCACATCTATGGTGTCTTTTGGGTGCTGGGGAGATGGCATGATGCTTATGCAGAAAACACCTTGAGCTTGAAGCCTTGAAGGCCCCATGTTCAACCCCTGAGCTGCCAGGACCAGAGCTGAGCAGCACAGACCCTGGGGCCCCCTGGAGTGAGGGTCGCTCCTAGAAGGAGCATTTTATCCCCGGGGTAGTATTTTCTAGAGCAGATATTGAGTGTCACTTCACGTGAGTGACATGTTCCAGATTTTATTTACTAGTGAGAAAGATAGAAGAGAGAGAGCAAACCAGACGTCACTGGTACGTTGTACTGCTGGGGACTGAACTCGGGACCTCACGCTTGAGAGCCCAAAGCTTTATCCACTGCACTACCTCCCGGCCCACGTGTGGCTAACATGCTTATGCTAGAGAACTCTAATCTCAACGTGTGGTTGTCTAGGAAACCTAATTTAACAGGCGTAGTGAACTAGGATTATTTCAAAAAGAATCATTTGCTAGTTTGTTAATGAGAGAGAACCAGAGCGATACCAGGGATTGAACCCAGGACCTCAGACCTGAGAGTTCAGTGCTTCGCCCACCTCCTGGGCCCCTAGAGCCACTTGTGAAGTGTGTTCCTTTCAATATAATGTCGAACAAAGTGGACTGAGCTCAGCTTGACAAGTTCAGTGCAGAGCGCTTCGAGTAAGGGTGTGTGGCTGAACTGCCACCAGGCCGCTCATCTGTGTTGACCAACCGTGAAACAAACTAGCCTGCGCCTGTCAGCCTGTTCAGAAGTCACAGCTGGTAGAGTTCATCCATTCTACTTGCTATGATTTACATACCACTGGAAGCCTCCAGGGTTTTCATCCTTATTTTTCAGATTTCAGATTTAAATGCAATCTATTTTCTTTGCATGTTTAGCTCTTAGTGTTCATAAAGAAATATCTGGGGCCGGGTGGTGGTGCACCTGGCTGAGCACACACATTACAGTGCACAAGAACCCTGGTTCAAGTCCCAGTTCCCGCCTGCAGGGGGAAAGCTTGACGAGTGGTGAAGCAGGGCTGCAAGTGTCTCTCTTCTTTCCCTACCTCCTCCTTCCTCATTTCTGGCTGTCTATCTAATAAATAAAATTTAAAAAGGAAGAAATATCTGAGAGGCCCAGCTTACCCAATTAGAGGGCTTGCCTTAACCATGCACAAAGACCTGGGTTTGAGCCCTGGCAGCACACGAGGGGTTGGGGGGGGGGGTGGAGCTGTGCTGTGGTGTGTCTCTCCTCCTCTCCTCCCTTGAGGGAGAGACTCAGCCGTGGGAGACTGCTCAGTGTCACGCTTCATTGCGAGACCGAGTCCACGCCCTGGTTTGGGGTGGGCACCGGTGGGCATGTCCCTGCCCCACACACGAGCTCCTGTCCCCACACGCCTGCTCCCTCTCCGCAGACTCAGTATTCTTTCCAGCAAGTGTTCGGCATGCACACCACCCAGAAGGAGCTCTTCGACGTGGTGGCGAACCCCCTGGTAGACAACCTCATCCATGGGAAAAACGGTACAGGCTCCGGGCCACGGCCCGTCTGCCCGCGGGGACTTGAGTCTGGTGCTTCTCCTTTCCGTTCTGTGTGGTGGAGGGGGCACCTCGGCGTGACGGTGCCACTCACACCACCTGCCCCTCATAGGCCTCCTCTTCACGTATGGCGTGACGGGCAGCGGCAAGACGCACACGATGACTGGGTCCCCAGGTGACGGGGGGCTGCTCCCGCGCTGTCTGGACATGATCTTCAACAGCATCGGGTCCCTCCAGGCCAAGCGATACGTGAGTGGGCTCTGGCGGGAGCACCCAAGCACTGGTCCACACCTATGGGGGACCTTCACGAACAGTGGGGCTGTGCTGCAGGGTCTTTCTCTTCTGTTTCTATCAGAAGAAAAGGAAAGGAAACGGGAGCAGCCGGGCCGTAGGGACGGTGTCGGCACAGCGCAGGCGCCAGGCCCAGGGCTGACCTTCCTCTTGGGCACGGACAAGCGGCACGCGTGTCGGTCACCAGCTCTGGTGTTCGCCCTTTTAGGTCTTTAAGTCCAATGATAGGAACAGCATGGACATCCAGTGCGAGGTGGACGCCTTACTGGAGCGCCAGAAGAGAGAGGCCATGCCCGTTCCCAAGACCCCCTCCAGCAAGTAAGTGCCCACCCTGCTCAGTGGGCCTCGGGCGCAGGGACGGGCAGTCTGGACGGAGGCCCGAGCACAGCTCAGGAGGTGGGTGCTGAGGGGACGCTCTCAGCTTCTTTGCTCGGGTGTCGTCTTTGGTTCTGACTCTCCGCTCCGGTTGCTTCGGGCTCTGGGCGAGGAGGGCTTGCCGGCTTGTGCCGGGGCCCAGGGCCACCTGGCGGCCTGCGGCTCCGGCTGCCTCCTCCCACCTTCCGTGTTTCACTAGATCACGACTCGAGCTGAGACTGTTTTTGTTTTGCTTTCTCCAGACGACCTGTGGACCCCGAGTTCGCAGATATGCTCACGGTGCGGGAGTTCTGCAAAGTAGACGAGGTGGATGAAGACAGTGTGTACGGGGTCTTCGTCTCCTACGTCGAGATCTACAACAACTACATATACGACCTGCTGGAAGAGGCGCCCCTCGACCCCGTGAAGCCCAAGTAAGTGCCAAGCAGCCCCTTGCACCACCTCGCTGGGTGGTTCACCTCCCTTCTGTGGATGTGGAGGGAGCCCCCCTCCCCCAGCACTGCTCAGCTCTGGGACCTTGGAGCCTCAGGCGTGAAAGTCTGCTTGCTTGCAGAGCCACTGTGCTGTCTTCCCACCCTGGTGCTTTTTTTTTTTTTTTTTTTTTTTGCCTCCAGGGTCATCTCTAGGGCTTGGTGCCAACACTATGAACCCACTGCTCCTGGAGGTTATTTTTCCCATTTTGTTGCCCTTGTTGTGATTGTTACTGTTGTTATGGCTGTTGTTGTTGTTAGGTAGGACAGAGAGAAAAGGAGAGAGGAGGGGAAGACAGAGGAGGAGAGAAAGACAGACACCTGCAGACCTGCTTCACCGCCTGTGAAGCGACTCCCCTGCAGGTGGGGAGCCGGGGGCTCCAACCGGGATCCTTACGCCGGTCCTTGCGCTTTGCACCGCCTGCGCTTAGCCTGCTGCGTGACTGCCCAGCCCCCTGGCTGTTGCTTTTCAAGTACAGTTTCACTCAGTAGTAGTGACGGGGTCCCCGAGATGGCGGCCGTACCAGGGGCTCTTGGAGGAGGAGAGACCCAAATGGCCCGTTTAGATTCTGGGGCTGGGAAGGTGGTTCAGTGGGTAAACGCTGGGCTCAGCACGAGCTCCCGAGTCTGGTCCCCGGCACCACATAGGCCAGAGTGGCGCCCCGGTTCTCTCTTCTCCCTCTCACGTTAGCAAGTGGGGGTTGGGGGAAGCGCGCCTGTGAGAGACTGAGACTGGTTTGTGGTTAGCTGGAGAGAGAGAAAGGAAGCCCTCGATGGCGGGAGTCTGAAGACGCGCATGCCCCTGGGAATGTGCCCTGGACCTGCCTCTGGCACTTACATCATAAGCAAAGCCTAGAGGTCCCCGGATTGATTCCTGGCACCACCCAAAGCCTGAGCCAAGCAGCGAGCGATCTGGTGGAAAAACAAACGAAAGAAGCTAACGTTTCTGGGTGGGCCTGCGGCACCTTGAGCCGCCCGTGTGTGGGGGTCCCCGGGAGCCTTGGGCTGCGGCTGCCCCGCTGGTGGTCCAGCTCTTCCACCCTTGATGAAGCCAGAGCGGCGCCGCTCGGCTGGGCACGCCGGCTAGGCGGAGGCCACTCTGACCCGGCTCCGCAGGCAGGCCTTGGGCGGGGTCTCGAGTCCGGACTTGGCGTCCTCCTCCCGAGCGAGCGGAGGGAGGCTCACAATGGGCTTCGTTCTGTCTCATGGGCGGAAGTAGTAACGAGCCCCGTGCGACTCAGCTGAGCGCCACTGGGAGCAGCGGAGAGGGGCCGCAGGGGCGGCACCGTGGAGACTGATGGCCCCCCGCCTCCCCTGTCAGTTCGCACCCTCCCAGCTTCTCTGCTGCTTTTCCCTTGCTGCCTTTCTCTCTCTTTTAAATCTTATTTATTATTGGGTAGAGACAGAAATCGAGAGGAGGGGGAGAGAGACAGAGACACCTGCAGCCCTGCTTCACCACTCGTGAAGCTGTCCTCCTGCAGGTGGGGACCGGGGGCTTGAACCCGGGCCCTCGTGCCCTGCAATGTGTGCGCTTCACCAGGTGCACCACCGCCTGAGCCCTCGTTGCTGCCTTTCTGTCTGGCTTGTTCCAGACGGTTCTTGAGTTCCACGCTGGCGCTCTCTGGTCACGGGGGCCTGACGTGCCTCCCTTCTGGGACGGGACGGGGTGGGGGCTTGAATGAGCCCGCGGGGCTTCTGCGGCAGCAGGTTCTGACTTGACTGGTCCGGTTGTTCGCAGTTGGGTAACGCTCAGTGGTTTCTGACGGGACGAAGATGGAAGGCTTCCTCCCCTGCCAGGGTCTCTCTGGGCTCCGCGCCCGCACAGTCCCACCATCCTGACACCCAGCAGACTTGGCTTCCCTTTTTGAAGATGGGGTGGTAGGCAGCGAGAGAGGGAGAAGCCACGGCACTGCTCCACCACCCGAGGCTTCTCCGAGACCTGCTCCCTGTGGCGGCCCGGGGTTGAAACCCAGGTCCCCGCACGGCTGGGCTGCCCCTCGAGGGGACTGTGGCCCGGCCGCTCTAGGTCGGTAACCTATGTCCGTTCCTTCGCTAGGTGGAACGGTTGCGGCACACCCGCGAGGAGCACAGAGTGTGTGTACGTGACGCCGCGGCTAATTTTGGGGGGTGCGGGGGTGCGGTCACGCCAGGCTGGTCTCCCCGCTGCTGGCTGGGGAGCGCCCTTCCCGAGGCCCGGCTCCCCTCACGGCATCCCCCGCGCTCGTACCAAGCCCCAGCTGCGTGGGCCGTGCTGGTCTGCTTGAGTCTCCTGTGCGTGCGGGCGTGGGGGCCGCCTCAGCGGCCATCTGTGCCTGCTGTGTGTCATTGCTTAAGGCTCACACACGCTCCCTAGGCCGTAGGCTTTGCCCACACCCGCACCCGGAGTTGCCCGTGTTCGGAGTTGCCTGTGTCTGGTCATGGGAAATGCGGGAAACAACGAGCGCCTCCCCCCCCCCCCACACACAGACTTCCGCAGTCCAGAATGCTGCGTGAGGACAAGAACCACAACATGTACGTGGCGGGCTGCACGGAGGTGGAGGTGAAGTCCACGGAGGAGGCCTTCGAGGTCTTCTGGCGAGGTGAGGGGTGCGGGCCGGCCGGGTCTGTGGGGAGCGGGACCGCGCACACCCGAGTGGGCGGTGGGTGACGCCTCCTGTGCGCAGGCCAGAAGAAGCGACGCATCGCCAACACCCACCTCAACCGCGAGTCCAGCCGCTCCCACAGCGTCTTCAACATCAAGCTGGTCCAGGCCCCCCTGGACGCCGATGGGGACACCGTCCTGCAGGTGCCCGGGTGGGGGCTTGCTGCGGCCCTGCGGACCCCAGGCGCTGCCCAGCTGGCCCGCAGGTGGCCCTGTAGCTAAAGCGCTGGGTCCCGGACGTGAGGCCCAAGTTTCATCCTGAGGCCCTGGTCTCTCTGTCCTTTTCTTTCTTGCGTGAGATAGGTAGGTAGGTAGGTAGCTTTATACAGCCTGTTTTCTTTTGCCTCGTGTGGCACGATTTGCATTCTACAAATGTTGTATTTCATGTTATTTCATCTATTGGATAGAGACAGAAATTGAGAGGGAGGGAGGGAGAGCGGGAGAGACAGGACCTAAAGCCCTGCTTCACTGTTTGCAGAGCCTCTGCTCTGCGCGTGGGGACCGGGCCTTGAACCTGAGTCCTTGTGTGTGGCAACTGTGTGCTCCACCAGGCGCAGCACCGCCCGGCCCCAAACGCTGTCTCTGTAAATGTGTCATTTCTTGAGCTGAATCTGTGTAAACGGTACCGTGAAGCGTGGTTCTTCCGTCCGGAGCGTCTGTCTGTCCGTGGGCACGCTCGAGAGCAGAGCGAGGTAGCCAGGAGAACCTGGGTCCCCCGGGACCAAGCCGGGCCGCTAGCCTGTGCTCTGCCCTCAGGAGAAGGAGCAGATCGTCGTCAGCCAGCTGTCCCTGGTGGATCTGGCCGGCAGCGAGAGGACCACCCGCACCAAGGCCGAGGGCAGCCGCCTGCGGGAAGCGGGTGAGTGTGTGGGCGGGCTCACCGCAGGCTCAAGCTCAGCTCTGCTCAGTCCTGCTGGCTACTAGTGACTGACTGCTCACACTCCCCTCCCTCCCTCCCTCCCTCTCTTTTCCTATGAGGGAGAGGGAGGCCTTGAACCTGGGGCCTCACTCATGCAAGTCCTGTGCTCTGCTGCTCAGTCGTCTCTGGCAGTACATGGATTTTAGAAAGAGTGACCGAGGTGTTCTGTTTATACTGAGTCAGTTTTAGTGCTAGCTTCTGGGACCCCAGTGAGGGCACACCCCCACACCCACAGTGGTGGGAACTCCCTTCTGGAGGCGGGTCGGTCTCTGCTCACGTATGATGTAGGGCAGCCGGTGTTGGGCACTGACGTCTGGAGTCCCACCCAGGGAACCCAGCCCAGTGTGGTGCACTCCGCACTGTGCTCAGCCGGGCTGGCACCCCAGCACTGAGGGCCTGCCAGGGCGCCCCATAGCAGGTGAAGCAGAGCTGTGGGGTGCTCTCTAGCTCTTGCCAAATTTTGGGGATGACAGCAGCCCGCGGGGTGCTGTGGAGGTGTGCAGCTGCTTGGGGTGCGGGGCCAGGCGCGCGGGACTGTGGGTGGAGCGTGATGGATCCGAGCACAGCTGCTGCCCCGGGAGCGGGGAGGTGAGCAGGACTGGAGGCCGCGGTCAGGGCCACACGGACGCATACCATGGGCAGCTCAGCGGGCGGGCACCGGCCTTTCCCAAGCTCAGCAGCCGTGCTGCTCTCTCTCCAGGGAACATCAACCAGTCCCTCATGACGCTCAGGACGTGCATGGAAGTACTGCGTGAGAACCAGATGTCTGGGACCAACAAGGTGAGCCTGCGGCCAGTTGGCCGGATTCTGCCTCTCGCCTTCCTGGGGCTGTTTGTTGACTGGATTTTTTTTTTTCTTTTCTTAATTTTTTTTCTTATCTTTACTTACTGGATAGAGACAGCCAGAAATCGAGAGGGAAGGAGGAGATAGAGAGGGAGAGAGACAGAGAGACACCTGCCAGCCCTGCTTCACCACTGCAAAGCTTTTCCCCTACAGGTGGGGACCAGGGGCTCAAACCTGGGTCCTTGTGCACTGTAACATGTGCGCTCAACCAGGTGCACTACCACCTGGCCCCTTGTTGACCGGCTTTTACCTGCGCCTGAGCACCAGGTGTGCGTGCAGCCACTGCTCCCCACCCGTCTGTTCGTCCTCTGCTTCAGATAGGCGTGTAGAGATGTGGCCTGGACAGGCAGGGAGGGAGGGAGGGAGGGAGGGAGGGGCCGGCGCCACCGCACTGCTCCACCCCTCTGCCCCCTCCGCCCCCGGGGCCTCGTGCTGGGTAAGGTCACGCCCTAGCTGGCAGCCATCTTCCCACCTGTCCTGCCTCTGGACTCAAGGGCACCTCATACCTCACGGGCCTCGTGTTTATAGATGGTTCCGTACCGAGACTCAAAGTTAACACACCTGTTCAAGAACTACTTTGACGGAGAAGGGCGAGTCCGCATGATAGTGTGCGTGAACCCCAAGGCCGAGGACTACGAAGAAAGCCTGGTAACTGCGCGCCACCGGCTGCCAGATGGGGGGGGGCAGTAGGGCCAGAAGGGAGCGGGCGCCTGGGCCCCTCTCCCTGGGGTCACTTCTCGTCAGCTGTGGAAGTGCTGTTCCTCTCTGCTGAGAGGTGTGTCTATCTGTCTGGTTTCTCAGCAAGTGATGCGGTTCGCCGAGGTGACCCAGGAGGTGGAGGTGACGAGGCCTGCAGACAGGGCCATTTGCGGCCTGACGCCTGGCAGACGCTTCAAGAACCAAGTTCGCGGCGGCCCAGTTGGTGACGGTGTGGCTTGGTGTTTTCGCTGGGAATCTTCTCTCTTCCTCCCCCTCTGTGACTCTTGAGAATCTGTCTCACGTGTGAAGTGTTTGCTCCTTCTCCTTAGAGCCAAGCACAGGAGTGCGCTCTCGTGTCACGATGTGCGTGAGAAGCACGATGTGTTTCTCCCCTGCCCCTTTAAGTCGCTTTCCTGAAGCGAGGCTGCTGAACTCCAGGAAGGGCCCATCTGGCTGCGGGACCTGGGCGGTGCAGGCCCCCGTCCCCGCTGACCGGCTCTGACCTGCCCGCAGAGCTGCTGGTGGCAGAAGCCGTCCTGCAGGGCTTCCCGCCACTGCCCTCCTGTGAGCTGCTGGACGTCAACGACGACCAGACGCTGCCCCGGCTGATCGAGGCGCTGGAGAAGCGGCACCAGCTCCGGCAGAGCATGATGGACGACTTCAGCAGGCAAGGTGAGGCCGCCCCGTCCGGGCTGCTGCTGAGGTCCAGCGGGGCAAGTATGGAGACGCCTGTACTGGAGGACGCTTGGGGTCTCGGGCTCTGGCCCTGCTTCCACCCCCACCTCAGGGTGGCTCATTTGTGCGGGCTCTCGTTTCTGCAGGACATTGCACACTCGGTGCTGGAAGGAACATTCCATGGCAGCCGGTTAGAACTGGGCTGGGCAGGGCTGGATAGGGCTGGGCAGGGTAGGACAGGACAGGACTGGACAGGACTAGGTAGGGTAGGACAGGCCTGAACAGAGCAGGACCGGGGCTGGGCAGGGCAGGGCTGGACAGGGCAGGACTGGGCTGGGCTGCCTTCCTGGGGCAACAGACTCAGAGCTCGAGGCCACATGTGGGTTAGATACGAGTCGAGGCCGGGCATGGTGACTGAGCTCTGGCACCCCTCCTGGGCCGGCCTTTTGTTGTTGTTGTTAGCGCGTAAGCTGAGCTGTCACTTCAACAGCAGAAAGCCGCAGCGTCTGGGTTCTGTGTAAGGACCTTCAAGGGAAGGCCCGTTTACTATATCCGCATTGCCCGGAACTTTCTGCGCTGCCCTGCCCTGCTTCCTTTCCCTGTTCTTCCTTTCTTTTTCATCTTTTATCTTTTTCACCCAGGCCATTAAAATGAAGGGAAAGGTGGCCTCTGTGTCCTCTCCTTTGAGTGGATAGAGGAGGACACACAGGGACAGTGAGATTCTGTGCGCTGGCCACTAACTTGTGACGCGTGCTGCATGCAGATCCGTGCATCGTGCACACGGAACACCTCGAGACTGCGTGTCCTCGTGCAGGGCTGAGTCGCCGTGTGTCCCAGTCACGGCCTCTGTCACTTGTCCCCCTGCCGGCCCGTCGGCAGTGCTTGGCCAGTGTGTCTACCACTGCTTGAGTTCAGGAGCTGGTTCTAGGCCTGGGGAGACACGTGGCCCTGTGCATGGGCAGTCCTGGGTTTGAGCCCCAGCTCCACCATTGGCCCGAGCTGAATGGTTCTCTGAAGGACCGGCGAGAGAACTCGGCTAGGAAGGAGCTGCTCTGCCACACGGGCTGTCGGCTGTGAGCCTACGCCCCCCCGGTCTGGAAAGGTCAGCAGTGATGAGAGAGGGAAGCTGTGAGCTGCTGTGAGCTTTGAGCTGGTGGCACTGAACACCCAGGTCAGAACTGAGGAGACATGCTCAGGAATCCTAGCATGCGTTCAAGTCACCTAGCTAGTGGCTGTTAGGGCGGAGACTGAACTAGCTAGTCAGAGTCATGGCGGGAATTAACTAGGATCTAGTTGACCTGCATCTGCTGTTCCTTCCCTGTCTCATTTAAATCCTGAAGCCGACCTGGAGCTGGGGAACAGAAGAGGGTGTGTGAGCAAAATGAAAGACCATGTCCAATAAGTAACATGCGGCAGGCGTCTGCCTCCTAGGTTCAAGAATCACACCTGCTTTTCTTTAGAATCGTATTTTAACGAGGAAGCCCAGAGCCCTGGCTAGTGCTGGTGCTGGGGATTGAACCTGGGACCTGGGAGCGTCAGGCAGAGGGTCTTGTGCAGAACCCCTCGATGTCTCCCCGCCCCAGAATCAAACCTCCCAATCGCCTTCTGCCTCAGGGCAAGCTGAGTAGCCGCGTCAGTACCGCATGGGCCAACGGGGCTTGGTCCCCGGTCCATCTGGCACCGTAGTGAGCCGGGCCCCACGCTCCTCCCGCAGCCAGAGCATTCAGAGCCATGCTGCAGGAAGTCGACAGTGCCGTCTTCAACAAGGAGAGCTACGTGCAGGGGCAGCTCAACGAGAAAGA
The DNA here is from genome assembly GCF_950295315.1 of Erinaceus europaeus. Taxonomy (NCBI): domain Eukaryota; kingdom Metazoa; phylum Chordata; class Mammalia; order Eulipotyphla; family Erinaceidae; genus Erinaceus; species Erinaceus europaeus. The sequence continues at coordinate 1,486,239 of NC_080177.1, read as the reverse complement.
GAAGGTCATCTCCGCACACAGGACGGAGCTAGAACGACTGGAGAAGAAGAATAAGACCCTGGAGTATAAGGTGGGCTTTGGCCGAGGGGCGCCGACCTGGGGGTCCCTAGACCCTCGAACCGGGAGGGAGAGGCCTGCGGGGCTCAGGACCTCCAGTTGAGGAGTTGGCCTCCGGCACGGGAGATGCTCTGCCCTGAACAAGGAGAGTGAGCGCTCGCTCCCAAGGCCGGTCCCGAGCTCTCCTGCAGCTACAGCTGGCTTCAGGGCCAGCGGCTGCCCGTCTGTCCGTCTGTCCTCACCGAGACCATCTTGTAGGGGTGTCTGTCTATAGAGAAGCTGGCTTCGACCAGGAGAGGGGTCTCTAGCCTGAAGACAGCCTGACCAGTGGTGGGGCAGACAAAGAGGTTGCCCAATGGTTAGAGCACAGCACTCCACGTGCGAGGCCCTTGGTTCGAGCCCTGCACTGCACATGCTGGAGCGAGTGGGTGCTGGTCTCTCACTCGTGAAAGACAGAACTGAAGATCTTTTAGAGACAGTTGTTGTGGGGCTGTGGAGACAGCCCAGTGTCTGCCAGAGACTCCTGCCTGAGTCCCTGAGGCCCCATGTTCAATCCCCAGCTCCACCATCAGCCAGAGCTGAGCAGGGCTCTGGGGTAATTAATAAAAACAGCAATAATAATAATGTTGCCAAGACAGCATCATGGTTCTGCAAAAGGCCCTCCTGCCTGAGGCTCTGAGGCCCCAGGTTCAATCCTCAGCACCACCATCAGCCAGAGTGGGCAGGATTCTGGGAAAACATTAAAAAAAAAAAAAAAAGCTGTGATGGAGATGGAAGTGGCTCAGCTGGTAGGGTGCATACCTTGCCGTTCACAGGGATCTGGGTTCAAGGCCTGGTGCTGTGGTGTCTCCTCTGTGGCTCTCCCTCCCAGGGGGATGACAGGGCCGGGGAGTGGTGGTGTCAGCAGGTATGAGGCCCTGTCCACACTGAAGAGGGGACAGGAGGTACTTGACCTGGTAGGTGTGCACACTGTCCTTGCTGACGGCCTGGGGTCGAATCCCTGGCCGTGCGTGGAACACCTGAAGGTCTGCCCTGCACGAAGGGGTATTCAGGGGCTGTGGGCTGTCTGCTCTCCTCTTTTCTCCTTCTTTTTTTCTCTTTTTTTTTTTTTTTTTTTTTTTTGGCCTCCAGGGTTAACCCAGGCTCGGTGCCTGCACGATGAATCTACTGCTCCTGGAGGCCATTTTTTCGCTTTTTGTTGCCCTTGTTGTTACTTTTGTTGTTATGCTGCTGCTGTTGGACAGGACAGAGAGAAATGGAGAGGAGGGGAGAGAAAGACAGACACCTGCAGACCTGCTTCGTTGCCTGTGAAGTGACTCCCCTGCAGGTGGGGAGCTGGGGGCGCAAACCAGGATCCTTACGCTTATCCTTGCACTTTGAGCCACATGCACTTAACACCTGCTGTGCTACCACCCACCCCGCCACCTTATTTTAAACACTTTTATTTACTTGTTCATGAAGAAGATAGAAGAGAAAGAACCAGATGTCACTCAGATATATGTGCTGCTGGGGATTGAACTCGGGATGTCATGCTTGAGAGTCCAGTGCTTTAATCCACTGCACCATCTCCCAGATCACCTTATTCCCCTCCCTTCCCCTCCCTTCCCCTCCCTTCCCCTCCTCTCCCCTCCCCTCCCCTCCGCTTTTTTTTTTTTTTTTTTTTTTTGCCTCCAGGGTTATTGCTGGGGCCTGGTGCACCAGGCATCCACTGCTCCTGGAGGCTATTTTTTTTCCCTTTTGTTGCCCTTGTGGTTATTGTTGTTACTGATGTCGTTGTTGTTAGATAGGACAGAGAGAAACTCGGAGAGGAGGGAAAGACAGATGGGGAGAGGAAGATACTTGCAGATCTGCTTCACCACTTGTGAAGCAACCCTCCTGCAGGTGGGGAGCTGGGGGCTCGAACTGGGATCTTTACACCGGGTCCTTGCGTTTTGCACCATGTGGCTTAACCCGCTGCGCTACCGCCCGATTCCCTTTTTTTTTCCCCAGAGCCCTACCCAGCTTTGGCTGATGGTGGTGCTGGGGGTTAAACCTGGGACCCCAGGGCCTCAGACAGGAGGGTCTTTTGCGGAACCACCATGCTGTCTCCCCGGCCCTAGCCCGCTGGGAGCCGTGGCATCCTTTGTACACGTGTCTGCAGCAGACAAAAGCTGCCGGCGGGAGCCCCCTCACCCCAGGAGCTGCTGTGCCATCGCAGGGGCCCTGGTGCAGCCCCCATGGCCCTGGGGGCTCCGTCGCCCTGGGCAGCGGGCTCCGGCGGCCTCGGTCTAGTGGGCGGGCGGCATGACGCCGCTGGACAGCTCGTCTAAGCTCGTTTCTAGAAACGGGTGGAGGGGCGCGGGGTGGGGGTGGGGGTGCGGGCAGCGCCCAGAGCAGTGCCGCCGCGCCGCCGCAGATCGAGATCCTGGAGAAGACGACGGCCATCTATGAGGAGGACAAGCGCAGCCTGCAGCAGGAGCTGGAGACGCAGGCGCAGAAGCTGCAGCGCCAGTTCTCGGACAAGCGGCGGCTGGAGGCCCGGCTGCAGGGCATGGTGACAGAGACCACCGTCAAGTGGGAGAAGGAGTGCGTGAGTGTCCCCTTCAGGGCCTCGGGTGCCGGCGGGCGGGCGGGCGGGCGGGCATTGCGGTGACCCGCCCCCATGCACCGCTGCCCGCAGGAGCGCCGCGTGGCGGCCAAGCAGCTGGAGATGCAGAACAAGCTGTGGGTGAAGGACGAGAAGCTCAAGCAGCTGAAGGCCATCGTGACCGAGCCCGGCGCCGGCCGACCCGAGAGACCCGCCCGGGAGCGAGACCGCCAGCGGGGGGCCCCGAGGTCCGGCTCCCCACCACCGGTCCCCGTGAGTCCCGGGTCTCTGCGGGTGCGGGAGCCCCCGGGAGCGGCCTCCGGGAGGTCGAGGTCCCGTTTGCTGTCGTCCACGCATCGCAGCCCGGCCCCTTTCCCTACACCACGGCACACAGCCAGCCCGCACGCGGCTTGAGGTCTCGGCGAGTGGACGCCCTCCCGGTGCCCGCGCCAGGCCGCTCCCGTCCGTCGCCTCGCTCACTGACCCCTCTGTCTCCTCAGCCTCCAAGCACCCACATCGCCCCGCTTGCCGGTGGCCAGCAGCTCGTGGGCCAGCCCCCGCTCCACCGGCGCTCTAACTCCTGCAGCAGCATCTCCGTGGCGTCCTGCGTCACAGAGTGGGAGCAGAAAGCGCCCGCGTGCCACACGCCCAGCCACGTCACGTCCATCGTGCGGCGCAGGCAGCAGGAGCCGGGGCAGAGCAAGAGCTGTGTGGTGTCGGACAGACGGCGGGGGCCGTGCTGGCCTGAGGCCCGGGAGGCGGCCCCCACCTCCTTCAGAGCCGAGCTGGACCTGCAGGCGGAGCCAGCCGCCAGGGTTAGTGCCCGCCTCTCCCGCCTGTCCCGCGTGCAGCTGTGGCACCAGACCCGCGCGCTCTGCCATTCCCGCAGTCTTACCCGGCTCTCAGCTGTTAGATTAGTCGTGGAAACTGGGGCGGAGCTCTGAGTCAGGAAGAGAGAGACTGGCCAGGCGGCGGCGCACCTGGCTGAGTGCTAAGCACTCACATGATGCGCAAGCACCCGGTTCAAGGCCCAGGTCCCCGGACCTAAGGGGAAATCCTCACAAGTGGTGAAGCAGGGGAAGAGCCAGACAGACAGATACACGTGCCTGAGACTAGGACTCTGTGCCCCCGTGCTCCTTTGCAGGGTTGCCCAGCCATTGGCATTGAGCCTTTGAAGGAAGTCAGGGACTTGGTGACCGTCTAGCCTAAGATCACAGGCCCTGGGCCGTCGCCACGCCAGCTGAGTGAGCCCTCCGCCGCCTTTCCATCTGGCCGTGTTTGTGTTTCTCTGCTTGCCTACCACGGCTCTTCTAATACCCCCACTGTTTCTGTGACCTGGACTCTTGTCAGCCCTGGTGTAGACCATCTGGTGAATTGCTTTCACCTCCAGATATTTACTTATTTTTATTTTTTTTAATATTTCCTTTTGTTGCCCGTCATGTTTTATTATTGTAGTAGTTGTTGTTACTGATGTCGACATTGTTGGATAGGACAGAGAAATGGAGAGAGGAGGGGAAGACGGGGAGAGAGACAGACACCTGCAGACCTGCTTCACCGCCTGTGAAGCGACCCCCCTGCAGGTGGGGAGCCGGGGGCTCGAACCGGGATCCTTCCACCGGTCCTTGTGCTTTGCGCCACCTGCGCTTAACCCGCTGCGCTCCCGCCCGACTCCCCAGATCTTTATTTATGTTCCCCACCCAGGGCATGTGAACAGACTCGTGTTGATATTTCCTAAGCGTTAAGCTCCAGCTTTCTTTTGAATCTGAGCGGTTGGCCAGGCCAGTGCAGCACAGACTTAGCAGAACCTTACGTGCTCCTTTTGCCATCTTCCAGACAGATCAGACGGGTCTTCTAGTAAACACTGACTCCAGACTTTTTCTCTTTCCTTCTTGGTTGCCATCAGGGCTGTCCTGGGCTCAGTGCCCACATGACAGAGCCATTTTCTTCCTTTTAATAGAACATTGCAAACCTGAGGGGAGGGGATAGAGACACCTACAGACAGACCTACTTCATGCTCACGAAGCTTCCCCTGCAGCTGGGGATCAGGGGCTTTGAACCCCGGCCCTTGCACGTGGTAGCACTTGCTCTCGACCTGGTGCGCCACCCCCCGGCCTCTGGGTTTTCCTGGCGCGTGATTCCAGGCGGGAATTGCGTCTAGATGCCGTGTTCCTGCTTGCTAGGCGTGGGCCGAGCTGCGGGGTGTTTGCCCGGGCCGGCCCGCAGATGATTTAATTCAGCCCTGGGGAGTGAGTTCTGGTAACCCTCTTCCTGGCCAAGTCCACCAAGCCTGCTGCCTGAGGAGACCCCAGACTCATGTCCAGGCTGGCACTAGCGGCTGCAGGCTGACCGACTGCGGGCATCATGGGGGTGCAGGAGTCTGAGTTCTCACTCCAGTGGGGATCCGGGGGGGCGCAGCAGAAGACGTGCTGAGCCCGGTCCATGCTGGGTTTGCCGGGCCGCGGCCACTCTGCTTTCTAACGGTCGTGTGTTCGGAACGGGCTTCCCCTCAGCTGAGCGACAGCAGCCCGGCCAGGCGGCTGCTTGCCCACGGAACGAGGCTCCTCCGCGCCTGCAGTGGACGTCCTGCCCGCTGAGGCGCTGGCTGGCTGGCTGGCTGGCTGGAGCTGCACTTGTACACAGGCGCACACGCACGGGGGCCTGTGGACACTGCCCAGCCTGTGACTCGGCATCTCACCTCTGGCATTATATACTTACTTTTAAGATGTTTCCATAGGCTTGAAAGCTTTTTTCTTTTTATTTCTTGGAGAGAGACGGCCAGAAATTGAGAGAATAGGGGAGATAAACCTGCAGCCCTGCTTCACCACTCGCAAAGCTTTCCCCCTGCAGGTGGAGACCGGGGGCTCGAACCCGGGTAGTGTGTGTTCAACCAGGTGCGCCACCGCACCAGCCCCTTGCTTCTGGCCTTATGGACAGAGGATCTTTGCAGAATTGCAAAGAAAACTCACTGCTTCCACCTGCTCCCTGTGACCTCTCTCAACACCCTTCCTCCAGCTAAGTGCTGAGCTGAGCTGAGCTCTTCCCGACACTGATTTGATGCCTGTTTCGGTTTGGCTCTTGTCAGATGTTGGGGAGGGGAGGCCGCTTCTGTGACAGGAGTCAGGCTGGGGGCGGGGCCAGTTGGTTCTTCATCAGACGCAGCCTGAGCACCGAGGGCTCTGGGTGGCCCGAACCCTCCCCGCCCGCCCACCCTCCCGGACTAACGGACTCGGCCTAACCGCCACTTGTCTCCTGCCCAGAATGCCCCGCCCGTCTGCCTCCGGCACCGGCGCTCCCGCTCGGCTGGGGACCGCTGGGTGGACCACAAGCCGGCCTCCAACGTGCAGACGGAGACCGTCATGCAGCCGCACGTGCCCCACTCCATCACCGTGGCCGTGGCCAACGAGAAGGCCCTGGCCAAGTGTGAGAAGTACATGCTGACCCACCAGGAGCTGGCCTCCGACGGCGAGATCCAGACCAAACTCATCAAGGTGGGCTGGTGCCCGCCCGGCAGGCCTCCCTGCGCGGAGCTCCTGGCTCTGCCTCTCTGTGAGCCCTGCCCCGGGCACCAGACCTCCCTGTCCGTCACTTGTAGCGGAACGGAACGTGCCTTCGGCCAAGGCCCGGGAACTTCATGGCTCCTTCCTCGAGTCACAGCTAATTTAGAGGCTGGATCTTAGCGGGACTCCGCTGTCACTTGGGCCCGAGGGGGGCGGCAGGGCCAGAGGAAGGACCGCGCCCCTGGAGGGGGATCCTGGCCTGAGCAGTCGAGAGCCTGAGCGAGGGGGGCTTTCCCCGAGTGCTGCTCCCGGGCCCCTCGCCCTGACGTCTTGGTGGGGGAGCCTCCCCCCCCCCCACTTCTGCAGTGTCAGTCACGGCTGCCATCCTTCCCAAGGCCCGGCTGCTCTGCTGGGTGTGCGGGCGGGAGCTTCTGTGCGTGTGTGAGAGAGACAGAGATGTGGGCACGCCCCGGTGAGGTGACGGCGGCTCTCTCTCCCTCTCGGCCTCAGGGTGACGTCTTCAAGACAAGAGGCGGTGGGCAGTCGGTTCAGTTCACCGACATCGAGACCTTGAAGCAGGAGTCGCCCACAGGGTGAGTGGCCCTGAGCCAGCCTGCAGGGTGCTGCTGCTTCGTCCCCGCGTGTCCCCTGGCCTTGGGCGCGAGCTAACCGGCCCCTCTCCCCTAGTCGGAAGCGGAGATCGTCCTCTGGGGCAGCTGCCCAGCCAGACGGGGCCGAGTCCGAGTGGACGGACGTGGAGACGAGGGTAGGAGCGACGCTCGGGGTCCTCGGCCCAGCATCGCGTGGGGGCTGCTGGGAGCTCCAGGCCCGGGAGGGACAGGTCTGGGACGAGGACGGCTCAGGGGCCCCAGCTGTGGCCAGAGCCCGGGCCTCGCAGGGGTGGGGTAGACGGCCGGCGGACGCCGGCAGGGGCCAACCTTCCCCTCCCCCCAGTGCTCGGTGGCCGTGGAGATGAGAGCCGGCTCGCAGCTGGGACCCGGATACCAGCACCACGCACAGCCCAAGTGAGTCCCACACACCTGCTCCCTCCCCGCGGGGCTGGGACTGTGCTGCGTCACCTGCACCCCTCCTTTCCGGCATGTGATGGGGGGTGTCTCCAAAGTGGAACCCTGGGGGGACTCCAGGCAGCCGCGGTGGTGGAGACAGACTCCCGGAGGGCAGGGCTCACAGGCGGCCTTCCTCCCGCCATACGCGCCCCCGAGGGCTGGCCCGGTTCTTACTAGAAGCATCTTGGGGCTGGGGAGACAGCCAGAGGGCTCCAAAAAGGCCTCCTGCCTGAGGCTCCAGAAGGTTCAGGTTCAGTCCCAGCAGCCAGAGCGCAGGGCGGCCCTGGGCACACGTGTGTGTAGTGTGTGTGTCTGTGCGCGTGCGATGTCTGTGCGTGTGCACGCGTGTATTTTCAGGCAGCCTACCTGTGCCAGCCCCCGTGTTCCTCTAGAAAAGCCGATTTCAGGGGTCCCCTCCTCCCCGTCTCTGCGTGTCTGGACGCCCGCCTGGCACCCCACACCGGGGAGAAAGCAAAAACTCTTTTAGCTTTATTTACGGGACAGCGACAGCCAGAGACGGAGAGGGAGGGAGCTAGAGGGCGAGACAGGGGCACCGGGCTCGAACCCGGGTCCAACACAGCGGAGGGCGCGCTCCCAAGCAGCCTCAGTCGGGTGCGGTCGGTCGGGTCCCGGCGCCCGGCGCCACATGCTGGTCCCTCGTTGCAGGCGCAAGAAGCCGTGAGCCCGCCGCCGCCTCGGCGACCCAGCGCCACCCTCCGAGCCGCCGTGGGGCCCGAACCCCGAACCCGGCTCGCTGACGTCACGGCTGCCCTGCACGACGCCGTCTGTCCGTCTGTCTCCGTGTTCGCCTCGGGTCACAGCCGCCCCCTGCCCTCTGCACGACGCCGTCTGTCTGTCTGTCCGTCTGTCTCCATGTTCGCCTCGGGTCACAGCCGCCCCTGCCCTTCAGCACGACCACGTCTGTCCGTCCGTCCGTCTACGTGTTCGCCTCGGGTCAGCCGGCCCGCGCCTCTCCTGCCCTTGGGCCGCGGAAGGCCGGTGCCCGGCAGCCACCTGAAAGCACTTTACACGCACCTGCCGCTACACGGCGTCTGTCCCACGGCCAATAAAGCTGCGAAACCGCGCGCGGCTCCGCTGACCCTGACGGGGCGGGGCGGGGGGGCGGGGAGGGGCGGCAGCTCGGCCTCCGGCGGCTCCACCGCGACCGCGAGGACAGGGGCGGGGCGGGGCGGGGCGTCCCTGAGCCGGGCCGGGCCTTTACCCGCAGCCGGGCCCGCGAGGCGCCGCACACCGGCGCAGGGACCCGCGTTCGAGCCCCGCTCCCCGCCTGCAGGGGCGGCCGGCGGCCCGGTAACGAAGCCGGGAGCCCACATGGCGACCGTCCTCGCGACTGTTTCGCGGCCCGGTGCCGGCGGTGCGGGGACGGAGCCGGGACGTGGGGCCTGGGCGGGAGCCTGTCTGCGCCGCCCCGATGCTGCCTCCCCGGGGCCTGGGCGCAGCGTCTGGAGGACTGGCGGCTGCCGGGGTCGCGGGTTCGATCCCCGGGAGCTCGGAGCCGGCAGTGCCGCAGGTCTGAGAAATCCCCGGAGTAGCGTCTCGCCCCCGGCTGCGGCCTCCGGTCCGACCAGTGGCGCCGGGGCTCCGGGACCGGGACGACCCACCGAACGGAGCGCCCGCTCAACGCCTCTACCCGAACCGCAAAGACGAGCGCTCAAGCCCCACGCCAATTGGGTAGCGCTTCCGGGTGGCGCGCGAGCACTTCCCGAGATATGCCCCGGCGTTTCCGGCGGGTCCCGGCAGCCGCTCCGCCTCTTCCGTCAGTCGCGGACGCCGATTGGCCCAGAGCAAGAAATAAAAAGTGCGGCTGCGCCACTTGTTTCGTCCCGCCTTTTCCGCCAGTCGGGACCTCCCATTGGTCAGTGCCGCAGACAACCCTCTCCCATGGGTCCTCGCGCGGGTCGCCACTTCCGCCAGATACGAGCGCTGATTGGTCCCTTTGGGGCGTTGGAGCCGCTTCACTTTGATTTCAATTCTCGCGTTAGCGCACAAATCCCGCCCTTTCCGCCGGAAGCTCGCTCCGATTGGCCGCCGCCGTCGTTATATGAGCCTGCGCGCGCCCCTCGCGTCCCCTTTCCTCCGCCGCCGCCAAGGTGCTCGGTCCTTCCGAGGGAGCTAAGGCCGCGTTGGGGTGACACCCTCACTTCACCCGGCGACTAGCACCGCGTGTGGCAGCCCGCGCCATGGCCTCCGTCTCCGAGCTCGCCTGCATCTACTCGGCCCTGATCCTGCACGACGACGAGGTCACCGTCACGGTGAGCGCCGCGGCCGCGTGGTCCCGGGCGGGGGCGGGGGCGGGAGGGGGGGCGCGGGCGGCGACCGGACACGCGGCGGCCCGACCCCGGCGGCCTCTGACGCCCGCCCGCCCGCCCGCCCGCAGGAGGACAAGATCAACGCGCTCATCAAGGCGGCCGGCGTCACCGTGGAGCCCTTCTGGCCCGGGCTGTTCGCCAAGGCGCTCGCCGGCGTGAGCATCGGCGGCCTCATCTGCAACGTGGGCGCCGGGGGCCCCGCGCCCGCCCCCGGGGCCGCCCCCGCCGGCTCCGCCGCGCCCGCCGCCAGCGCCGCGCCGGCCGAGGAGAAGAAGGTGGAGGCCAAGAAGGAGGAGTCGGAGGAGTCGGACGACGACATGGGCTTCGGGCTGTTCGACTGAGCGCCGCGCGCCGCCCAATAAAGCGCCGCCCAGCCGAGCCGAGCCTCGTGTCCGCGTGTCCTCCTGCGGCGCCGGGGGGGGGGGCGGGGACCGACGGACCGCTGCCTCTACCTGCCGTGCGGGCCGGGGGTGTGAGTGAGTGTGTGTGTCTGTGAGTGAGAGAGAGTGTGTCAGAGAGAGTCTGAGAGTGTGTGTGTCTGTGAGAGTGTGTGTGTGTGAGAGTGTGTGTGTATCTGAGTGAGAGAGAGTCTGAGAGTGTGTGTGTGTGAGAGTGAGTGAGTGTGTGTGTCTGTGAGTGAGAGAGTGTCTGTGAGAGTGTGTGTGTGTCTGAGAGTGTGTGTGTATCTGAGTGAGAGAGAGTCAGAGTGTGTGTGTGTGAGAGTGAGTGAGTGTGTGTGTCTGTGAGTGAGAGAGTGTCTGTGAGAGTGTGTGTGTGTCTGAGAGTGTGTGTGTATCTGAGTGAGAGAGAGTCAGAGTGTGTGTGTGTGAGAGTGAGTGAGTGTGTGTGTCTGTGAGAGTGTGTGTGTGTCTGAGTGAGAGTCTGAGAGTGTGTGAGTGAGAGTGTCAGAGAGAGGCTGAGAGTGTGTGTGTCTGAGTGAGAGTGTGTGTGTCTGAGTGAGAGAGAGTCTGAGAGTGTGTGTGTGTCTGAGAGAGAGTGTGTGTGAGTGTGTGCGCGCCGGCGGGGACCGGGCACGGAGCACCGAGCGCGCAGCTCCGGGCGCTGAACTCGCAGGTCCCTCGCACCCGGAGCCTCTGCCTCAGCGGCCCCGGTACCCGCGTGCTCAGCCCACTGCTGCTGCGGCTCGAACCCGGGGCCCCCAGCCGCGGCCCCTCTGCCCCGTCTCTGTAACCGGCGGGCGGACAGACGGACGGACAGCCGTGTGCGGACTGCGGGGGCAGCAGGACGACCGCTCTCGGGCCGGGCCTCTTCCTGGCCGCGGGCACAGGGCGGCGCGGGGTCGGCGGAGACCGTCCTGCCCGAGGCTCCGGGTTCCAGCGCAGCCCCGCCGCGTCCTGGGCCCACAGCTGCCGCTGAGCAGGGACCGCCCTTAGGATCCGGGTTCGAGGCCCGGCTCCCCACCTGCAGGGGCGTCGCTTCCCAGGCGGTGAAGCAGGTCTGCAGGTGTCTCTTTCTCTCCCCCCTCTGTCTTCCCCTCCTCTCTCCATTTCTCTCTGTCCTATCCGACAACAGCAACTACAATAAAACAAGGGCAACAAAAGGGAATAAAGAGAAAAAATGACAGACATGGGCTGGCAAAATAGCTCACCTGGACAGTGTGCCTGCTTTGCCGGGTGCGTGCAACCCAGGTGGGAGTCCAGCGCCTGCCGCCCTGGAGGGAGCCCCAGTCCTGTGGTCTCCGTCTCAGAAAAAGTCACCCGAGTGGTGAAGCCCTGGTGACTGACTGCCAAGACGGACAGACAGACGCCAGAGAGGGACTCGGGCCCCTGGGCCTGAGCCGCAGCCACTGAGCTGTCCTCCCCTGCGTCGCCCGTGCACCTCGGCCCTCTCCCAGCTGCCGCCGCCCTGCCTGCAGGCTTGCCGGTGTTGGCTGAGGGACCAGCCAGGGAACTGCTTCCTGCTAAGGAGCCAGCCCCACAGGCCAGGCCAGGCCGAGGGCCGTGTGCGCCCCGCCGGGTGTGGGCCTTGCCCGCGGGCCCCTGCGTGTCTCTCCTCTGCCGAGTGAGGCCGCACTGCTGGGCAGGGTCAGGCCCGCACTCGCGTGTGAGAGAGACGGATGGACGGCAGGCCGCCACACAGACACCCCCACCTGCTCCCCAGACCCCGCCTGCCCCTCCATCACCGAGTGAGACAGGGAGACACACCTCAGCCCTGCACCCATGGACTTCGCCCACCCCTGTGGTGTCAGGGCTGAAACCCAGGACCTTGAGCTTGGTGAGGCGGCTACCCTACCAGCTGAGCTACATCCAGACCCCAGGCCACAACCTTTACAGCGAGACCCAGCAAGCTGCAGGCAGGGGTGCGGTGGGGGTAGCTGCAGGCAGACAGGGCGCGGGGACCCCCGCAGGGAAGGCTCTGTGCAGAGGAGGGGGCTGGGGGCCTGCAGAATGGAGGGACTCGGCCTGCTGGGGACACCTCCCTTGGTGGACTTTTAATTTACTTGAAAAATAATTTTATTTGTTATTAATAGTGTGTTACAAGTCTGTAATATTACAGCGCACACACCCATCACCAAGCTTCTGTATCCCCACCCTCTCGGCTGCCAGAGATAGCCATAGGTCTTACTTGATAAAATTTAAAAATTTTTATTCCCTTTTGTTGTCCTTGTTGTTTTATTGTAGTTATTATTGTTGCTGGATAGGACAGAGAGAAATGGAGAGAGGAGGGGAAGACAGACGGGAAGAGACAGACACCTGCAGACCTGCTTCACCGCCTGTGAAGCGACTCCCCTGCAGGTGGGGAGCCGGGGCTCGAACCCGGATCCTTATGCCGGTCTTTGCATTTCATGCCACATGCGCTTAACCCGCTGTGCTACGGCCTGACTCCCTAAAAATTTTAGTAGTGCTATTATTATGCCTAAGAAGATTACCAACAATCTTCCTTCTGTGTGTGTGTGTGTGGTGGCCACGCTGATCCTAGGGCCGTGCATGACAGTGCAGACAGTCTGAGCTGGCTCTCTGGTTCTCTCTCTTTACTAAGGGGATTAGTGGTGTACAGTAAATACAGTTGATAATACATTTGTAACCTTTCTCTCTCTCCCTCTCCCAATCACCAGAGCACTGCTCAACTCTGATATATGGTGGTGCAGAAGATTGAACCTGGGACTTTGCAGCCTCAGGCATGACAGTCTCTTTGCAGAACCATTATGCTGTCTACTCCTCCCCCGCAATGTGTAACATTTCTCAGTTTTCTGCAAAACACTCTCCCTGCCCAGCCTAGGTCCTCCCGACCTGAAAGCCTCCCACCAAGTCCCTTACTTTGGGACAAGACACCAGTCCCAGTCAAGTCCTGCTTTGTGTTTCCTTCTGTTCTTAGCTCTCCGATTCTCTACGTTCATCCTCCAGGAACTTGTGCAATGACGTGATCTAAGTCAGACGCAGGCCAGAAGCTGAGCTGAGCAGAGCGCCCCTCTGGTCGCCGTGGTGCTGGGCGAGCCAGGCGCGCGGCATGGAAGTCTGGTGGTCCACCGTCACCTTTTGGCTTTTTGTTATTTATTTGAAAAGTAGATGTTTGGGGGGGCTGGGTGGTGGCGCACCTGACTGAGCGCGCATGTCACAGGGCACAAGGACCCAGGTTTGAGTCCCCGGTCCTCACCTGCAGGGGGAAAGCTTCACAAGTGGAGAAGCAGGGCTGCAGGTGTCTCTCTGTCTCTCTTCCTTTCTATCCCCCCTCCCTCTTGATTGCTGACAGTCTCTATCCAGTAAATAAGTAAAGATAATAAAAAGTTTTAAAAGAAAAGGAAAGTAGATGTTGCTTTATTTTATAAAGAGAGAGAGACAAACACACCCATCCAGAAAGACCTGTGTACACCTGTGTTCCTAGCAGCACAATTTGTAATAGCCAAAACCTGGAGGCAACCCAGGTGTCCAACAACAGATGAGTGGCTGAGCAAATTGTGGTCTAGATACACAATGGAATACTACTCAGCTGTAAAAAATGGATACTTCACCGTTTTCAGCCCATCTTGGATGGACCTTGAAAAAATCATGTTGAGTGAAATAAGTCAGAAACAGAAGGATGAATATGGGATGATCTCACTCTCAGGCAGAAGTTGAAAAACAAGGTCAGAAGAGAAAACACAAGTAGAACCTGAACTGGAACTGGTGTGTAGCACCAAAGCAAAAGACTCTGGGGTGGGTGAGGGGGTCCTGGAAAAGGATGACAGAGGACCTAGTGGGGGTTGTATTGTTATGTGGAAAACTGAGAAATGTTATGCGTGTACAAACTATTGTATTCACTGTCGACTGTAAAACATTAATCCCCCAATAAAGAAAAAAATAATAAAAAAGTAAAAAGAGAGCGAGAGAGACCAGGTCTCTGCTTAGCTTATGGTGCTAAGACTTTGGAGCCTCAGGCAGGAAAGTCTTTTGAAGAACTACGGTGCTGTCTCCCAGCCTTCTTATGGCCTTTTATGATTTACTTATGTTTAAAATAAAATATAAATGTATTTATTTTAATAAGAGAGACTAGAGCCCTGCAGAGATCTGGCTGATGGTGCTGGGCATTGAACCTGGGACCACAGAGCTTCAGGAAGGAGGGTTGTTTGCAGAACCACGATGCCGCTGTCCCCCTCCTCGGCCACCTCCCCTGGCTGGGTGGCCTTGCAACACCCTGGGACCCTCAGCCCATCTGCCAAGTCACCTCCTGGGGTCCTGGAGGGTCCAGGAGGGTCTTCACACAGACGTGGCTTCAGGGGGAGTCTCCCCCCCCAAAGGAGGGGCTTCCCGTGTCTCAGGAGGGAGGGAGGTTCCTTTGTGAGGCCTTGGCCCAGGCTGCCAGCCGGAGTAATCTCAGCTCCAGGGCCCAGCTGATGACAGGACCTGCTGGTGGCCCCCGTCCCTGTCCTGTCCCCGTCCCTCCCGGCTCCCTGTCCCGTTTCTTCCTCCTGCTCTTCCAGGGTGCTGACCCCGCTCCCGGGTGACCCTCCTGCCCTGTGCCCCCAGGGCTGCCCCCCCCCTCAGATGAGGCTCAGCCCAAGTCTGTCACCTCCTTGGCCTGAACACGATGCTGCCACCCCCCCCCCCCAGGGTCCTGTGACACTGAGGACACCTGACACCCAGCCGTGTTGTTTTCCCTGTGAACCCCCGGGTGCCCGAGGGACTGGCCTGGGCTGAACCCACGGGCTGCAGATGGGCAGGGTTATAGGCGACGAGGGTGACACGCCCCAGTGAGCCCCGAGTCCCCTGAAGGTGAGGAACAGGGGACACGCTCTATACCCCTGGGGACAAGGCACAGAGGCCGGTGAGCTGCTGAGGGACTTCTCAGGCGGCCTGGCCCACCTCCACCCCAGCCATGGCCACTGTCCTCTCCCCATAGCTGCTGTCACCTCCCCATAGCTGCTGTCACCTCCTCCATAGCTGCTGTCACCTCCCCATAGCTGCTGTCACCTCCTCCATAGCTGCTGTCACCTCCTCATAGCTGCTGTCACCTCCTCATAGCTGCTGTCAACTCCCCATAGCTGCTGTCACCTCCCCATAGCTGCTGTCACCTCCCCATAGCTGCTGTTACCTCCCTGCTGCTGTCACCTCCCCATAGCTGCTGTCACCTCCCTGCTGCTGTCACCTATCTGCTGCTGTCACCTCCCCATAGCTTCTGTCACCTCCTCATAGCTGCTGTCACCTCCCCATAGCTGTTGTCAACTCCCCATAGCTGCTATCACCTCCCCATAGCTGCTGTCACCTCCCTGCTGCTGTCACCTCCCCTGCCCCCTTCCCATGGTGTCACCTCCCCTCTGACTGGTATCGACTCCCCTGATTGGGGGCTGAGCCTGACATTCCTGAGACCACCACCATCACCATGACAACCTAATATCACCACCGTTATCATCACCACCATCACTATGACAACCACTAATCACCATCACCATGACGACCACTGTATCACCACCACCACCATGACCACCACCACCACCACCACCATGGAGGTGAAGAATCTTAGTCCTGGTCACCGGGCTCTGCCAGCTTGTCTGAGCTTCCTCCTCAGCGTCTGTGAGGCTGGGACACTCAGCTCTGTCCCTGAAGGCAGGTGACACGCTGAGGCCGCCTCCTGTCCGCTCTGCCCCGCTGAAGCTCCCGGTCCCCCACGTGACCTCCTGACTTGGGCTCCCTGGGGCCCCTCCCCTCCCGCCCCTGGAGCTGGAGCGGGGCCTCCGCTGCCCTCAGCCTCCTGGGCATCCGCCAAGCCCCACACGGGCGCAGGGAGCAGCTTCAGACCCTGCCAGGCCCCCTGACTCCAGAACCTTGTCTAGGGGCCGGGCTCAGCCCTGAGCAGGCTGTTCCGGTGGGCGCCCTGCCCTCAGCTCTCGGGCCTGAGCCCCCCGCACACCCTCTGCCCTCTGTGCTGGCGGTGGAGGTGACAGTGGTAATGGTGGTCTCAGGACCCGGGGGCAGTGTGGGGGGCTCTGTGCCAGGCTCAACTGCCAGCTGGGGGAGGTGACCCCAGTCAGGGCGAGGTGACTCCAGCCAGGGGAAGATGACATGGGGGGAGAGGTGACAGCAGTTGCGAGGAGGTGACATCCTGCCACCGCTACCTCCACCTCAGGGTGTGAGGCGGTCTCCTGGAGGCTCCGGATTCATCCCCCACCCCGCCTCCCCAGACACACGGCCCCATCTGTCCCTCCTGTGTGGCTGGGCCAGGAGGCAGGCTGCCCGTCCCCAGGAGCGGGGCTCCCCTAGCTCACGCCTTCCCCCACGCCCACACCACGTCCCCCTGCGTGGCGGGGCGGCCTGTGTGACATCTGTGCCGGAGTGGGGGCCTGAGTCACCGCACGGCCCCTGGGCCTCTCTCTGGCAGAGGGTCACCCCGTCGGGGACAATGTGGATGCTCCCAAAATGCCACTAGGCCTCGTCCTTCCCGGCTCCAGAACCAGCCAGGGATCCTACTGCTTCTGGGATGGTGCCCGGCTCTGGGCTCCCGGCTCCCACGGTGCCCCGCAATCTGCTCTCCCCTCCACCCACACTCACTCCTTCCCTCCCAGGGCTTCCCTTTACAAGGACAGACACACACACAGACACAGACAGACAGACAACAGATACACACAGACACACAGATACAGACACACAGACACAGACAGACAACAGACAGATACATAGACACTCAGACACACTAAGACACACAGACAGGTAGACACAGACAGACACACACCAGACAGATACACACACACACAGACAGACAAGACACATAGACACACAGATACACTCTGACACACTAAGACACACACCAGACAGACACACAGACACATTCAGGTACACACAGACAAGACACAGACACACACACCCCCAGCTGCTCCCAGCCCCTGGTCCCCCAAACATCTTCCTGTTCACAACCTCCACTTCTGCAGGAAGGGACCTTGCAGCCACCGGACCCACAACCAGAGGCCACAGTTGGTCTCTCTCCCCTCCCCTTTTATGGGGGCCAGGAGCTGGACGGGGGCGTCATGGAGGGTTCAGGCCCCCAGGTACCCCTGCCCACCGGGGGCCTCACTCTGCTCTGCGCACCCCCCAGGGCCAGGACGCAGGACAGGGGTCCCGAGGGTGCCCTCTGGGTGCAGACTGGGCCTGGCAGGCGACCTGCTGGGGCGGGGGACATCCACTCGGCCTCCCTGTTCCCCAGTCATGAAATGAAGCCTTTGGGGGTCCAGCTGCAGCCCCTCTGTCCATTCATATTTCTCTCTCTCCCTCCCCCTTAGTCTCTCTCTCCCCATAGAAATCTGTTTCATATCAGTCTCTCTCATACCGAATTATCTATCTATCCATCTATCTATCTATCTATGTATCATCTATCATCTCCATCTCCATCTCTCTCTCCCTCATAGGAATCTCTGTGTCTTATACGAATCTTTCATATGAATCTCTCTCTCCCTTTTCTCTTACTCTCTCTCTCCCTCATACCAATCTCTCTCATACAGATCTCTCTCTCCTTCTCTCCCTCTTCCTCTCCCTCTCCCTCCCTCTCCATCTCTCTCCCTCTCCCTCCCTCTCCTTCTCCCTCTCCTTCTCCCTCTCTCTCTCCCTCTCCCTCTCTCCCTCTCTCCCTGTCTCTCTCCCTTTCTCTCTCTCTCTCTCTCTCTCTCTCTCTCTCTCTCTCGCAATGAGTAGATTCTTTTGTTTTCCTTCCAGGGTTATTGCTGGGGCTCAGTGCCTTTACACGAATCCACTGCTCCTGGAGGCTATTTTTTCCCTTTTGTTGCCCTTGTTGTTTATCATTGGTGTTGTTATTGCTGTCATGGTTGTTGGATAGGACAGAGAGAAATGGAGAGAGGAGGGGAAGACAGAGAGAGAGGAGAGAAAGACAGACACCTGCAGACCTGCTTCACCGCCTGTGAAGCGACTCCCCTGCAGGTGGGGAGCCGGGGGCTAGAACCAGGATGTTTACGCTGGTCCCTGCGTTTCACCATGTGGGTTAACCCGCTGCGCTGCCGCCTGCACCCGCCCCCCCCCCCCCCCCCCCGTAGATTCTTTTTCTCGCTCACAGAGCTGAGCCCCACAGCCAGGCCTCACGCTGTGGGCAGCTTCTAGGGCTATGCCAAAGGGCGGCGGGGAGATGCCTGCGCAGCCTCTCAGGACTGTGCCAGAAGGCCACTTCCTTCTGCCTGGGTGAGCCACCAGGGCAGGGAGAGAACTCCCCGCCGCCTGGAGGTGAGGACGGAGAGCTCAGAGCCAGGCGGCTCCAGGTGGGGGCCACCACTCTGCTCGTCCTTGGACCAGCCGCCTCTGACCCTTCGCGGAGAGCCTCTGCGTCGGTGAGGCCGGCACTGAGCACGGACTCCAGCCTGAGAAGTGTCACCTCTCCTTTCTGCTCTCCTCTGCACAGCTGTCACTGAACCCAGGCCCCAAAGGCTCTCTGACCCTCCACACCCTGCACGGTCTCCCTCCCCTCAGCTGAAGTAGTACTCTGCGCCCAGCACCCTGCACCCAGCACTCAGCAGCTGAGAACTGGGCCTGTCCCCAGCATGCTCCAGGGCAGCTCTCTGACCCCCCAGCCCCTCAGCCCCCAGCACCAGGGTGATTCCATGCCCCCAGCTGCCCCCAGCCACCTATGGCTCTGTGACTCCCCCACCGGCCCCTCTCTGCAGGCCGGGAGCTGCCCGTGCCACCCCCACCCTGCGGGCTGCCTGGTCACGGCTCCCAGCTCCTCCCCGCCTGGCAGCCCCCCTTGGTGGTTCTCTCCCCACTGGGGAGCCGTGAGGGCAGCCGGGGAGATGGGTCTGGAGTCTTTGGAGCCGGGGGGATGGACAGAGGAGCTGGACTCCCAAAAGCCAGGCTGGGGCTGTCTGCAGGGTCGGGGGGCAGGGAGACTGAGGTGAACCTGAGGCGCCCCCCAGCAGGACGCCTGCTCAGGCCCAGTCTGGACACAGGAGGGCACCCCAGGGACCCCCGTCCTGCCGGCCTGGCCCTCGGGACCCCACAGAGCAGAGTGAGGCCCCGGGGTGGGCTTTGCTGCAGGGGGGGGGGTCTGAGGGGCCCTGGGGGGAGAGGCCGGAGGCCTGGACCCTGCTGCTGCCCCGTCCGGCTCCTGCCCCCACCTGGGCAGCAGGGGCCCCTCCTGGGGGAGAGTGGACAGACTGTGGGTCTGCCTGTGGGTCCAGTGGCTGCTGGGCAGAGTCCCTCTCAAGCGCTTGGCTACGGTGCCTCCATCGGAACTCAGAGCGGAAGCTCCCGCAGCCCTCTCTCTGTCTGTCTGTCTGTCTGTCTGTCTGTCTGTCTTTCCCTGTTTTTCCTTCTCTCTTTCTCCCTCCCTCTCCTTATCATTTATTTCATTTATGATTGGATAGAGACAGACAGAAATAGAGAGGGGAGGAAGCAATGGAAAAGGAGAGAGACAGAGAGACACCTGCAGCCCTGCTTCACCACGTGTGAAGCTTCCCCCCTGCAGGTGGGGACCAGGGGCTTGAACCCGAGTCCTTGTGCACTGTGATATGTGTGCTCAACCAGGTTCACCACCACCTGCCCTCTCCCTTTCTTTCTCCCTCTCCCTCTCTCTCCTCCTCTCTCTCCCTCCCTCTCTCTCCTCCTCTCTCTCCTCCTCTCTCTCCTCCTCTCTCTCCTCCTCTCTCTCCTCCTCTCTCTCCTCCTCTCTCTCCTCCTCTCTCTCCTCTCTCTCCTCCTCTCTCTCCTCCTCTCTCTCCTCCTCTCTCTCCCTCCTCTCTCTCCCTCCTCTCTCCCTCCTCTCTCTCCCTCTTCTCTCTCCTCCTCTCTCTCCCTCCTCTCCCCCCCCCCCATTGCTGTCACAGGCTGTGGTGCCTTTTCTCCCAGAGCAGAGCTGGCCCAGGACAAACCAATGAAGCCCCATGAAGGAAGCGCCAGGCTGCAGCAGCTGGGCACGCAGTCCCCTGGGAACCTCCCCTCCCTCGCCGCACCTGGCCTCTGCAGGGGTGCCACTGTCACCCAGAGCCTTGAATAGTTTCCGACTGGCAAGAGCAGAGGGGGACTGTCAGAAACAAACCCAGGGCGGCGAGGGGTCTGGCCACCTGGTCCCCTGCCTGGGTTCTGCTCACGGTCAGAGCTGCAGGCGCCCACCCGCCGCCCACCCTCTGAGTTCCTCTCAGTGAGCCCCCCTCCCGTGCCCGCCCAGCCTGCCATGGACCCCGAAACTTTGGGCTTATTTCCAGGACCCAGGATCATGGTGGCTCACCTGCAAAAAACTCTGAGGGAGTTTAGGTCCTTGATTTTGCCACAGTCCACGCTTCACTGTGTAGAGTTGACATTTTGATATTTGAAGAGAAACATAGAGATGGGGAGAGAGAGAATAACACCCAGCTTCTCTCACTGTGCTGAGGGCTGGGTTCGAGCCTGGGTCATACTTGCCAAGGTGTGTGAGCTCCCTGTCCTACCAGCCTGCCTTTCACAAAGCCTTGTTTTGTTTTAATATATACTTTTAATATTTATTTATTTTCCCTTTTGTTGCCCTGGTTGTTAGTATTATTGTAGTTATTGGTGTCATCGTTGTTGAATAGGGCAGAGAGAAACGGAGAGAGGAGGGGAAGACAGAGAAGGGGAGAGAAAGACAGACACCTGCAGACCTGCTTCACCACCTGTGAAGCGACCCCCCTGCAGGTGGGGAGCCGGGGGCTCGAACCGGGATCCTTACGCTGGTCCTTGCGCTTTGCGCCACCTGCACTTAACCCGCTGCACCACAGAGATCTTTGTTTAAAAAAAAAAATTCAGGGCCAGGCAGTGGTGCACCTGGTTGAGCGCACACATTACAGGGCACAAGGACCCGGGTTCCAGCCCCTGGTCCCCACCTGTAAGGGGAAAGCTTTGTGAGTGATGAAGCAGGGCTGCAGGTGTGTCTCTGTCTCTCTCCTCTCTATCTCTCCTTCCCTCTCAATTTCTCTCTGTCTCTATCCAATGATAGATAAATAAAAATATTTTTTAAAAAATCTGGGGCCAAAAGTAAGAAAGCAGAAGTATACTAGAGTTTGCAGTGAGTACCTCCCTAATACTTCCTCTCCACTTTTCCAAGCTTTGGGTCCATGATTGCTCAACAAATTGTTTGGCTTTGTATGTTAACTCTCTTTTCAGTCATCAGGTTCCAGGTGTCATCAGGATGCCGGCCAGACTTCCCTGGATTGAAGACCCCACCAATGTGTCCTGGAGCTCCGCTTCCCCAGAGACCCACCCTACTGGGGAAAGAGAGAGGCAGACTGGGAGTATGGACCGACCAGTCAACGCCCGTGTTCAGCGGGGAAGCAATTACAGAAGCCAGACCTTCCACCTTCTGCATCCCACAACGACCCTGGGTCCATGCTCCCAGAGGGATAGAGAATGGGAAAGCTACCGGGGGAGGGGGTGGGATATGGAGATTGGGCGGTGGGAATTGTGTGGAGTTGTGCCCCTCCTGCCCTATGGATTTGTTAATTAATCCTTTCTTAAATAAAAAATAAATTTAAAAAAATCTGGGGCCAGGCGGTGGCGCATCTGGTCGAGTACACTTGTTACAGTGCTCAAGAACCTGGGTTCGAGCTCCCAGTCCCCACCTGCAGGGGAGAAACTTCCCGAGTGGTGAGGCAGGGCTGCAGGTGTCTCTCTGTCTCTCTCCCTCTCTATGTCTTCCTCCCCTCTCAGTTTCTCTCTGTTTCTATCCAATAATAAATAAATAAATAAAACTAAAAGGCTAAAAACATAGTTATCAAGCTTTCTCTTTCTCTTATCTGTTTTTTTCTTTTTTTGCCTCCAGAGTTATCACTGGACTCAGTGCCTGCACTACGAATCCACTGCTCCTGGAGGCCATTTTTTTTCCATTTTTGTTGCCTTGTTGTTATTGCTGTTGTTGTTGGATAGGACAGAGAGAAATCAAGAGAGTAGGGGAAGACAGAGAAAGACAGACACCTGCAGACCTGCTTCACCATCTGTGAAGCGAGAGGGGGGTGGGGAGCCGGGGGCTCGAACCAGGGTCCTTGCGCCAGTCCTTTTGCTTTGCGCCATGTGCGCTTAACCTGCTGTGCTAGTATATGCCCCCCCACCATCTATTCACTCATTTTGTGACCGCTTCCACTGTTCCTGGGGCGACTTTTAAATGAAATCATTTAAGAAGGTGATCACAGTGAGCCCGGCTGAGTCAGGCGGGTGGGACTCCGGGCTGGGCACCTGCGGCAGGTGGGCGGGTGGCAGTTCTGGGGATTTTCTGAGCAGCTGCGAGTGTGAACCCTGCCCATCACTTCCTCTGCCAGGTCAGCAGGTATCACCAGGAGCCAGGGTTCCACGGGGGCGGTGCGGCCTTCTTCTCGTCCCCTGGGACTGTAGTGGAGGTGAGGTGGGTCTTTGCTTGGCTGGGGTCCTGGGGTCTGGGGTCTGGAGGCAGGCGAGCAGCCTTTCTGGCTGTAGCTCAGAACTTGTAAAGTGGGGTTACTGCTTTATAGTCAATGCAGCCGTTGGTCTGTGTGTCACACTTGCTAGTTTTCTGCCAGACACTCTGCGTCCTCCTCCACCATCAGCACAGGACCCCACACACACACCCGAGTCCTTTACTTTGGTGCAAGACAACAAACCCAGTCCACGTCCTGCTTGTGTTTCCCCGTCTTTCTTTCTCACTCCTTGAGATCACCCCATATTCATCCTTCTCTTTTGGGCTGATCTCACGTTTCAGGATTCCTTCAAGCTCCATCCAAGATGAGGTGAAGAAGGTGAATCCTGCACTTTTCATAGCTGAGTAGTATTCCATTGTGTATCTAGACCACAACTTGCTCAGCCACTCATCTGTGGTTGGACACCTGGGTTGCTTCCAGGTTTTGGCTATTACAAATTGTGCTGCCAAGAACATATGTGTGCACAGATCTTTTTGGATGGGTGTGTTGGGTTCCTTAGGATCTATCCCCAGGAGAGGAATTGCAGGGTCATAGGGTAGGTCCATTTCTAGCCTTCTGAGAGTTCTCCAGACTGTTCTCCACAGAGGTTGGACCCATTGACATTCCCACCAGCAGTGCAGGAGGGTTCCTTTGACCCCACAGCCTCTCCAGCATTTGCTGCTGTTCCCTTTTCTGATGTGTGACATTCTCACAGGAGTGAAGTGGTATCTCATTGTTGTCTTGATTTGCATTTCTCTGACCATCAGAGACTTGGAGGGTTTCGTTCGTTTGTTTGTTTACTAGAGCCCTGCTCAGCTCTGGCTGAGAGTGGTGGTGGGAAATTGAACCTGGGACTTTGAAGCCTCAGTCATGAAGATCTCTTTGCATAACCATAACCATTATGCTGTTTACCCTGCCCTGGAACATTTTTCATATGTTTGTTGGCAGGCCAATTTTTTTCATTCTAAAAATCAGAGAGAGAGAGAGAAAGGAGGAGGAAGAGAAACCCCACAGCACCGCTCCACCATCCATGGAGCTGGCCCGTTTATGCTCTAGGCTGATGACAGGAACAATGAGAGACGTCAATTTCTGTGACCACGTGGTGGTGCACCTGGCCAAGCACAGGTCACAATATGCCAGGACCCGGGTTCAAGCCCCCTGGTCCCCACCTGCAGGGGAAAGCTTCTCTAGTGGTGGAGCAGGGCTGCAGGTGTCTCTCTTCAAATCCCCATCCCTCTCAGTTTCTGGCTGTCTCTGTCTACTAAACAAATAAAGATAATTGAAAAAGAGAGAGAGAGAAGACAGCTGTAGGGAGACCAGGCAGATGCGCGGAGCCCAGCTAGAGAGAGCTTGAGAGGCCGCGGAGATGGGGCTGCCCCAGCACAGACACCCAGGTATTCTGGGGACGTGGTACCAGCTCCAGGAACTTCCAGAAGATTCTGGGTAGCTGGAAAGCAGCCCCATGGGGCGCAGAGGGCCTCTCAAGCAGTGAGGGAGACAGAATGTGTCAGCCCTCCACCCCCGCCTCTAGGAAGCCTCAGAGGACTGTTAGTACCGCACACCAGAACCCCGCACGCAGCCACAGCTGAAGAGAACACGGGACGTGCGCAGGTCAGCAGGGCTCGGTGACGCCTCTCCGGGAAAGAGCTCTGGCAGAACCCACAAAGGAAACGGCCACCAACAAGCGCCCAGACACGGGTCAGAAAAGTGACAGTGGAAAGAAGTCGGCGAGGACTGGAGGAAAACGTTCGCAACAGATCTGGCAGAGATCCCTCTCCTTAGAGTAGAATGAGCCTCTACAAAGCTTGAGAAATCCCCAACATCCAACAGAAAAAAGCGAGAAAGGGTGAACGAGTAACGGGGGGGGGGGGGGTTCGTGAAGGTCCAGCTGCTGGCCACAGAGCCCGCCCAGGACGGACCCCGGCCATGTGCTAAGTGCCCGGGACTTGAAGTGCGGAGGACTTGAAACCCTCTGTGACAAAGTCAGTTTCTCGGGGGTCGGGCGGGGGCGCAGCGGGTTAAGCGCACGTGGCACAAAGCACGAGGACCGGCGTCAGGATCCCGGTTGGAGCCCCGGCTCCCCACCTGCAGGGGAGTCGCTTCCCAGGCGGTGAAGCTGGTCTGCAGGTGTCTGTCTTTCTCTCCCCCTCTCTGTCTTCCTCTCCTCCATTTCTCTCTGTCCTGTCCAACAACGACGACATCAATAACAACAACAATAATAAAACAACAAGGGCAACAAAAGGGAAAATAAATAATTTTTTTAAAAGAATTCTAAAAAAATCTTTCTAAAAAAAGAGTTTTGTTCCGGTCTGTCTGTGAGGTCTCCTGTGTGCCTCTCTGTGAAGCATCTTGGTTGTCTTCGAGGTGTCCCACGACACCCACGTAACTTACCCGTCTGCTATGCCCTCGTGGTCTGCCGCCCGGGAAACCTCACTGGCACGAGGCCTTTGCACTCTTGCCCTGGGAGCCGTTCAGACCGCCCCAGACGATGTTATCCGTGTTGCTTTGGCCATGAACATACTTACGAAAACTCAGAGAAGGAGACCCCTTTGTTTAAATACATGTATTTTTTGCTTACTATTTTTCTTTTTTTTACACTTTAAAATATTTTTATTTATTTATCATTGGATAGAGATAGAGAAATCGAGAGAGAAGGAGGAGACTGAGAGGGAGAGAGACAGAGACACCTGCAGCCCCGCTTCACCGCAAATACAGCCTCCCCCCTGCAGGTGGGGACAGGGGGTTGAGCCAGAGTCCTTGTGCCACCACCCAGCCCCGCTTAAACTATTTTCTTTATTCCTTTCCTGGTGCTCCAAGCTGCCTTTTTTTTTTTTTTTTTGTCACTTTTGTGTTTTCTTTATATTCCTGGAGCTACAGAAAGAGCGGTCTCTGGATGTGGTGAGGGCGGGACTTGAACCTGCAGACTCTGAAATCTCAGGTGTGCAGGTTTGGTGCGTGGCTGCCTCACCCCAGCCCTGCCTTTGTGTTTCCTCTGGAGATTCTCGGGTGTTCTTGTGGTGCAGAAACACTATAAACACATTTTCTTAGTTCCCCTCACTGTGTAAATGTCATTTCCCCCCTCTTTTGAAGACTGCATTTGCTGAGTACAAGTTTCTGATTTGACATATTTTTTATTTTTATTTTTTAAAGATGTCTTTTTATTTTTTATTATCTTTATTTATTTTATAGAGACATCCAGAAATCAAGAGGGAGGTAGAGAGGGAGAGAGACAGAGAGACACCTGCAGCCCTGCTTCACCACTCTCAAAGCTTTCCTACTGCAGGTGGGGACCGGGGGCTCAAACCTGGGTCCTTGCGAACTGTAACATGGGCGCTCAACCAGGTGTGCCACCACCTGGCCCTTGTTTTTATTTATTTTTTTAATTTAATTTTTATTTTTCCCCTTTGTTGCCCTTGTGACTTTATTATTTTTTTTAATATTGATGTATTTACTTTATGAAAGAGAAAGATACAGAGCCCAGAGCCCTGCTCAGCTCTGGCTGACGGTGGAGCTGGGGATTGAACCTGGGACCTCAGAGCCTTAGTCAGGAGAGTCTGTGCAGAAGCATTGTGCTGTCTTCCCGGCCTGGCTATCTGCTTCTTTTCCTTGAACACTTGTGAAAAAGACCTTAGGAGCCCTTGGGGTCCGCCTGAGCACCCCCTCTCCCAGAGCCCGGGCCCGTCACTGGAACTCAGCCGTGTAGACAGCACCCTCCCGGCGACCCACGGCTGGGGCACAGAACTGAGGGCCTCCTGCTTCTCCTGCTTCTCCAGGGCCCTCTCTGCCCGGGAGCTCGAGAGCTCGCCTTCTGCTGCCCCCTGAGCGTCTCTGCGTCTCTGGAGCCTGTGTGGGTGCTGGGGGCAGGCCCAGGCCTTGGACTGCGTCTGTCTGTCTGTCTGTCTCCCGCTCACTTTCCTGACCTCATGTCTGTCTGTCTCCTGCTCACTTTCCTGACCTCATGTCTGTCTGTCTCCTGCTCACTATCCTGGGCCTTGTTTGTGTCTGTCTGTCTCCTGCTCACTATCCTGGGCTTTGTGTCTGCCTGCCTGTCTGTCTGTCTCCTGCTCACTTTCATAGACCTCATGTCTGTCTGTCTGTCTCCAGCTCACTTTCCTGGGCCTTGTTCATGTCTGTCTGTCTACTGCTCACTATCCTGGGCTTTGTGTCTGCCTGCCTGTCTGTCTGTCTCCTGCTCACTTTCCTGGGCTTTGTGTCTGTCTGTCTGTCTGTCCCTGCTCACTTTCCTGGGCTTTGTTTCTGTCTGTCTGTCTGTCTCCTGCTCACTTTCATGGAACTCATGTCTGTCTGTCCGTCTCCAGCTCACTTTCCTGGGCCTTGTTCATGTCTGTCTGTCCACTGCTCATTTTCCTGGGCTTTGTGTCTGTCTGTCTGTCTATCGCCTGCTCACTTTCCTGGGCTTTGTGTCTGTCTGTCTGTCTGTCTGTCTGTCTCTTGCTCACTTTCCTGGGTCTGAGCCAGCCGTGGCTGAGGGAGCCATGGCCACCTGCCTGAGGGCTGTTGATGGGATGGCCTGTGGCAGTTTCTCTGAGAGCCTCAGCCTGTGGGCGGGCAGGAAGAACCAGGTTCCCCCAAAGGCCCCAGGAGGGGCGTCTCACCAGCCCCTTCCCCTCCTCCCCTCCTCCCTCTCTCCCTTCCGCATTCCCCCTCCCCACTCCTCCCTGCCTGCTTCCCAGGCCTCCCTGGGGTGCCTCAGGCTCTGAGCGGGGGAGGGAGCTGGTTCTCTGACTGCTGACTGGGCCCAGCCGAGGGAAGGTTCTAGAATGGAGGGGCTGGCGCACCTGGCTAAGCGCACGTGTTACAGGGCACAAGGACCCGGGTTTAAGCCCTCAGCCCCCACCTGCAGGGGGAAATCATGAGTAGCGGAGTGGGGCTGCAGGTGTCTCTCTGTCTCTCTCCCTCTCTATCTCCCCCTCCGCCTCAGTGTCTCTCTGTCTCTATCCAGTAATAACTATAAATCAAAAGTAATAGTAATAAGGCAGGTTCTGGAATGGGTGCCTTTTCCCGGCCGGGTTGTGTGGCTCCAGGATGCCCATCTGCCCGAGACCACCAGGCCTGTAGGGCGCCTTCCACGGCCCAGCACCCGGGGCTCTGCGTGGGGCCTGTATGTTTGGGTGTCGAGGTCTGTCTGCGGGTGCCCTCTGCCCCCGGTGGCACTGAGGGGAGCCTGGCCATCGTGAGCCGTGGCAGAGCCCTCGATGAGCGCACACGTCACCATGCTCAAGGACCCAGGTTCCAGCCCCAGTCCCCACCTGCAGGAGGAGGCTTCATGAGTGGTGGAGCAGGGCTGCTCCCTCCCCTCCCCTCCCCTCCCCTCCCCTCCCCTCCCCTCTTCTCCCCTCTTCTCCTCTCCTCTCCTCCTTCTCCCTCTCTCTCCCTTTCCCCTCTCCCCTCCCATCTCTCTTTCCCCTCTCTCTCCTCTCTCTCCATACTCTCTCATCTTTTCTTTCTCCTTCTCCCTCCTATCTCTCTTCCCCCCTCTCTTCCTCTCCTCTCTCTCTCATCTTTTCTTTCTCCCCTCCCATCTCTCTTCCTCTCTCATTTTTTCTCTCTCCCCCTCACTCCCCTCTGCCCTCTCTCTTCCTTTCTCTCTCCTCTCTCTCATCTTCCTCTCTCCCCTCCCATCTCTCTTCCCCATGTCTTTTTTCTCTCTCTCTCTCTTTCATCTTTTATCTCTCCCTCCCCTCCCATCTCTCCCCCCCTCTTTTCTCTCTGTCTCTCCCCTGTGATCCAGGCTTGAGCCACGTCACACTGGTGGGACAGGATTCCATCCTGGGGCCTCAGGCCTGGCAGCCCAGCTCTGCCCCTGAGCCGTCGGCCTGGCCTGTTGTTTCTCTCGTGTACTTGTGTTTTCTCTTCTGATCTTGTTTTTCAACTTCTGCCTGAGAGTGAGATCATCCCATATTCATCCTTCTGTTTCTGACTGATTTCACTTAACATGAATTTTTCAAGCTCCATCCAAGATTGGCTGAAAACGGTGAAGTCACCATTTTTTACAGCTGAGTAGTATTCCATTGTGTATCTAGACCACAACTTGCTCAGCCACTCATCTGTTGTTGGACACCTGGGTTGCTTCCAGGTTTTGGTTATTACAAATTGTGCTGCTAAGAACATATGTGCACACAGATCTTTTTGGATGGGTGTGTTGGGCTCCTTAGGATCTATCCCCAGGAGGGGAATTGCAGGGTCATAGGGTAGGTGCATTTCTAGCCTTCTGAGAGTTCTCCAGACTGCTCTCCACAGAGGTTGGACCCATTGACATTCCCACCAGCAGTGCAGGAGGGTTCCTTTGACCCCACACCCTCTCCAGCATTTGCTGCTGTTCCCTTTTCTGATGTGTGACATTCTCACAGTTCCCCCCCTCCCCCCTCTCCCCCTTCTCCCCCGTCTCCTCCCCCTCCCCCTCCCTGCCAGGATGTGGCCCCGTGACAGCTGTGGTGTAAGGCAGTGGTTTTCAGCTGACAGGAAGCCCCCTGAGTCACTGTCACCTCAGCCACTCAAGGGGGCAGGGGACGCTCCCCGCCAGCCCAC
Source organism: Erinaceus europaeus (assembly GCF_950295315.1). Taxonomy (NCBI): domain Eukaryota; kingdom Metazoa; phylum Chordata; class Mammalia; order Eulipotyphla; family Erinaceidae; genus Erinaceus; species Erinaceus europaeus. The sequence continues at coordinate 1,457,368 of NC_080177.1, read as the reverse complement.
ACCCAGGACCCGGGTTCAGGCCAGGCCAGCTCAGGGGTGGAGTGGGGACCCCCGTGCTGACGCTCCTTGACGAGCCGGGTCTCTGGGCGAGGGGAGGCCTGGAAGGCTGATGCCTGGGGACCCACCCGCTCCCCTCTGAGTGTGGGGCTCCGCTTGCTGGGCCCCAGGTGCGGGCAGGGACCCGGGGCACCGGCTGCCACGGTCAGTCACACTGAGGCCAAAGAAAGCGACAAGGAGTGGGGGGCAGAGGCGGTGGTTCAGCGGGCAGAGTGCAGGGCTTGCTGCTGCCTGAGGCTCCTGCTTCACCCCCTGGCCTGGCTGAGCCCTGGCTTCTTGCTGTCCCCTGGGCAGGGACTCTCTCTGCACAAGACTTAAAAAAAAAGAGGGCTGGGGTTCTGCACAGGGGTTCTGCAGAAGACTCTCCTGCCCGCGGATCCAAGGTCCCTGGTTCAGTCCCCAGCAGCACCATCAACCAGAGCTGAGCAGGGTCCTGGGGAGGAAATAATAATAATAATAATAATAAGGCAGGGGAGATAGCATAATGGTCCTCAAACAGACTCTCCTGCCTGAGGCTCTAGGGTACCAGGTTCCATCCCCTGTACCACTATCAGCCAGAGCTGAGCAGGGCTCTTAGGAAAATAATAATAATTAATAAAATAATTATTAATAATAATTATATAAGGCAGGACAGACAACATGGTGGTTCTGCAAAATGAGTCTCCTGCCTGAGGCTCTGAGGTCCCAGGTTCAGTCCTCAGCACCACCATCAGCCAGAGCTCAACAGGGCTCTGGGTAAAATAGTGGTGATAATGATAATAATAATAAGGTAGGGGACACATGATGATGGTTCAGCAAAAAGACTCTCCTGCCTGAGGCTTTGAGGTCCCAGGTTCAGTCCTCAGCACCGCCATCAGCCAGAGGTCAGCAGGGCTCTGGGCTGTCTTTCTCAGTGTATATTTCTCTCATTAAAACAAAACTAATAAAATATACTCAAAAATAGAGGATGTGTGTGTATGTGTGTGTATGTATGTGTGTATGTGTATGTATATGTGTGTCTGTGTGTATGTGTGTGTATGTGTGTGTATATGTGTGTCTGTGTATGTGTGTGTATGTGTGTATGCATGTATGTATGTATGTGTGTGTATGTATGTGTGTGTGTGTATGTGTGTATGTATGTGTGTATGTGTGTATGTGTGTGTATGTATGTGTATGTATGTGTGTGTCTCTGTGTATGTATGTGTGTATGTATGTGTATATGTGTGTATGTGTGTGTGTGTGTGTGTGAGAGAGAGAGAGAGGGCTGCAGTCCTGCTCGACCGCTTGTGAAGTGTCCCCCGTAGGTGGGGAGCCAGGTTTTAGACCCGTGTGTATGTGTATATCCCCAGAGTGAGCCAGCCTCGGTGGCCGAGAATTCTCAGTTAGGGAGCCAGTCCCAAGCCAATGCCACCAGGTCAGAGCCCCCGCCCCCAGCCCGCAGGCGACACCTCCCATGAGTCTCTTCCATTTGTCCATCATCCGAGGCTATGACAGCCAGGATCCGTCACCCTCAGGAGAGTCAGCCCACCTCAGGGGCCTTGAGAAGCCAAGGCCAGGGGACAAGCGTCTGTCTGCACCCTGCCCAACCCCATGTCGGCCCCCACCCCACGACCGGTGAGCTGGGGCAGCTCTGACAGTCGGGCCGTGTCCACGGGGAGGGTCTCCCCGGGGTGCTGTGGTCACCCGCCCGCCTGTGGGCCTCAGACTCGGGGATCAGGGCAGAGATGTGAGGAGGAGAGGGGAGAGAAAGGCAGCCAGGAATGGGGCTGTTTAAATGTCACGGATCTCTCCAGACCTGCTCTCATATGTACGCGAGTTAATTAAATGGAAAAATGTCAAATGAGTTGCTTAAAATATGAATAGCTGGTTTACCCCAGATCCCTGGGCCGGTGGGGGCCGGGTGCGTGTGTGTGTGTGTGTGTGTGTGTGTGTGTGTGTGTGTGTGTGTGTTGGGGACGGCTAACCTTTGAGGGTCACCTGCTTCTGGCCACAGGGACTGAGGACACTGAGGCTGGGGCTCTCGGGGGTGGGGACCTGGGACTCTCCCAAGCTGTGGGGGCCCAGGGACCCAGTGCTCACAGGTGCGTCCCAAAGGCCTAACGTGGGGTCTGAGCCGCCTGTCACCTCTCTGGGTACCTGGCTTCTAGAGGTCACCGCCAGGCCAGGGTAGACCTGGCAGTGTTCTCACGCATAGGGTGCTGGGTCAGCACCCATGGGTGGTGCAGAAGGGGGGGGAGGAGGCCACAGACTCGAGGGACCCCTACCCCTGGGTTTAGGCTGTGACCACCACAACCCCCCTAAGCCAGTGCTGGACCATGATGGAGGGAGGGTACCTCCCTGGGGACGACCTGTCACCAGCTCAGAAGCCGCTGTGTCCTCCTCACTGGAGGGCAGGAGGGGACAGCTCCAGGGAAGAGGGGGCTGGGCGAGGGGCGCCCGCCCGGCGCAGGGAGCACAGCCGCAGCTCAGAGGGAGGCAGAGAAGCCATGACGGGTCAGACTCCACAGCCTGGGGTGGCGGCTCCTTGGCTTACAGGCGTCTGGAAAGCCTCCCTCCTGGCCAGGCGTCTCCTTCAGTCCTGAGGAGACCGTGGGCGCCGGCTTGGGAGGCTTGACTGTGTGCTGCCCGCTGCGGGGGGCTCAGAGCTCAGGGTGCAGCCGCGAGGCCGGAGCCCGGGGAAGGACTGGGGGAAGGTGGCACTGAGTCCGTCGCCAGTTTCTGAAAAACACCAGCTTCCTTCTCTGAGGCTGCGCCAGAGGCCTCGGGCCTCAGAGGCGCAGGGAGGGCCTGCCCACACGTGCCCCCCACACTGCTGCGGGTGCTGTGCCCGGCGGCACCCTGTGACACGTCAGGAGAGCGGGCAGCCCTTTGGTCTGGCGGCTTCTGACTCGCTTCTCCTGGGGGGGACAGGGACGTCCAAGAGAAAATGGGGGTACCCCTGCCTCTCCCTTTCTATGGGGGGTGACTGTGCAGCTACCTCTGGGCCTTGGACCCAGCACAAGGGACTCAGATGCCACTCAGTGACGGCCGGCTTCTTCACCAGGCCATTGGAGGGCAGCTTAAGGAGAGCAGCACCCTCCCCCTGCCCCCTGCAGCAGCCAGGTCAGGCCCAGGTCAGGCCCAGAGCCCAGTGTGTCTGCACGTCCTGCTCCGGCTCCCTCCCTCCCTGACTGCAAAGGCCACAACATGCAGATGGAGGCAGAGGGGACCCTGGAGACAGAGGCTGGAGCTCATCCCTGAGGGTCCTGCCTTCCCCAGAAGGGACCAGAGAGCCGGGGGACCAGGGGCTGGGGCATCTCTCTCTCTCTCTTTCTCTCTCTCTCTTTCTCTCTCTCTCTCTCTCTCTCTCTCTCTCTATCTCCTGAGGGTCCTGCCTTCCCCAGAAGGGACCAGAGAGCTGGGGGACCAGGGGCTGGGGCATCTCTCTCTCTCTCTTTCTCTCTCTCTCTTTCTCTCTCTCTCTCTCTCTCTCTCTCTCTCTCTCTCTCCTGAGGGTCCTGCCTTCCCCAGAAGAGACCAGAGAGCTGGGGGACCAGGGGCTGGGGTCTCGGCGCCTCTCCCTCTCTCTCTCACTCTCTGTCTCTCTCTCCCTCTCTCTCTCCCCATCCCCTGAGGACCCTGACTTCCCCAGAAGGGACCAGAGAGCTGGGAGACTGGAGGCTGAGGCTTTTCTCTCTCTCCCTCCATCTCTTTTATTTTTTCTTCTTCTTTAGATTTACTTGTTTTTTTTTTTTTTTTTTTTATAGAGACAGCCAGAAATTGAGAGGAGGGGGAGACAGAGAGGGAGAAAGACAGAGAGACACCTGCAGCCCTGCTTCGCCATTCATGAAGCTTCCCCTTCCAGCTGGGGACGGGGGGGGGGGTTTGAACCTGGGTCCTTATGCACAGTAATATGTGCGCTTAACCGGGTGCAGCCCCACCTGCCCCCCAGCCTGCTCTGTCTCTGTCCTGACTTTCTCCTCTTCTCCCTGACGCCTGACCCTCTGTGTGATTCCTCCATGTGGGAGCCAATCTAGAACTCTGGGGGAGGGGACTGGGGAGCGCCCCCCCAGAGAAGCCCCCCACAAGGTGACACACTCTGAGGAGAGAGGCTCCATCTGACAGGCAGAGACCCCGTTTCCTGCTTCTGAGAGAGGGTGGGGTGGGCAGTCCACATGGGGGCTTTCCTGCGCCCCGATGCCCAGCAGCACAGGGCCGTCCCCTCCCAGGCTCTCACTCGGCCTGCAAGAACTTTGGTGGGAGGGGCACGGGGCCGTCACCCCAGCACCCTGAGGTCCCTCCCCAGGTCCAGGACGGGGTGACTCTCACCCTGAGCCTCTCCAGGGTCCCTCCGACACAGAGCTTCTGGTGTCCCTGCAGGCACCCACCGTCACGCCCACCTGTGCCCCAGGAAGTGGGGTTCTGACAAGTGTGACCTGCCCCAGGTTGGGGTGCGGGGCTCTCTGCTGTAGACTGAAAACTCAGCTCACCCACATCCTGCCTCTCCACTTAGGTGAGATCAGGAGATAAAGTCCCGTCTCCCCTCACCCCACCCACCAAGCTCTGTCCCAGCCCTGCCACCCCACCTGACTGGTGACAACCACCACGCTTCACTCTGAAAAGAACCCCGTCCTCAGGGTACTGGGCACTGTCCCCAAGCCCTCAGGAGTGTGACCAGTATGGACCCAAATTCTCTATGGGGAGCAGCAGGTGGGAGTTCTGGCTTCTGTCACTGCTTCTCCGCTGGACATGGGTGTTGGCAGATGGACCCACACCCCCAGCCTGTGTCTGTCTGTCCCTAGTGGGGCAGGGCTCTGGGGAGGGGAGGCTCCAGGACACATGGGGGAGGCGTCTGCCCAGGGGGGTCAGGGTGGTGTCATAGTAGCATCTGCAATTTGGTGGCTGAAAGGTGGTCAGATAATAAAGCAGGGGGCCGGGTGGTAGCACAGTGGGTTAAGCGCACATGGCGCAAAGCTCAAGGACCAGAGTAAGGATCCCGGTTCGAGCCCCCATCCCCCACCCTGCTCGGTGCCTGCACTATGGATCCGCTGCTCCTGGAGGCCATTTTTTCCATTTTAATGGACAGGACAGAGAGAAATGGAGAGAGGAGGGGAAGACAGAGACAGAGAGACACCTGCAGACCTGCTTCACTGCTTGTGAAACGTTCCCCCTGCAGGTGGGGAGCCGGGGTTCGAACTCGGATCCTGTGTGGGTCCTTGCACAAGGACTATGTGCGCCAGGCCCGGCCCCGAGACGAAGTTCTGAGAGTGACCCAGGCACCTGTGCCTGCTCTTCACGACATCGGAAAGTATCTTGAGAGACAAGTGAGCAATCCGTCACGGAAAGTGCTTTTAATTGGGAAAACAGACCCAGGCTCTTCAGAGTGAGAGAGAAAGCCAGTCGGTTCTGACGGCCAAAGGCGGTGCTGATCCCAGTCCGTCTGTCCGGCTGGCTCCCCCCGGCTTGTCTTCGATGTCGATGCCCTGTCACCCCTTCTGGTCTGCCCACGTGGAGCCGCGTTTGAGGCCTCGGGAACCAGAGACTCAGCCGCATCCACGAGGCCCGAAAGCAGCAGGAATGTCACAGTCTGCAGCTGGGGACATCGCTCAGCTGGGGGAGTGCAGGCCTTGCAGGTCTGAGGGTCCCAGTTTCATCCCTGGAGCCCCCTGTGCCAGAGTGCTGCTCAGGCTCCTCTCCCTCTCTCTGTTCCTCTCTCTCTCCCTTTCTCCCTCTGTGTCTCTCACTTTCTCTCTCTGTCCCTCTCCTTCTCCAACTCTCCCTCTCTCACTTCCGCTCCCTCCTCTCATTCCCTCCCTCTCTACTTCTCTCTCTCTCTCCCTCAATCTTTCCATCGCTTTTCCTCTCCCCATCTCTCTCTCCCATTTTCTCTCCCTCTCCCTCTTCCTGTTCTTCTCCCTCTCCATCTCTCCCTCACTCTCTTTCTCCTTCCTCCCCCACCCTAGAAGTGAGGTTCCAGGACATATTGGTGGGGTCATCCTCCCAGGGAGGTCAGGATGAAACCATACTAGCATCTGCAACTTGGAGCTATTTTTACTTTTATTTAAAAAATATTTTATTTACTTATTTATTTCCCTTTTTTGTTGCCCTTGTTATTTTTATCATTGTTGTGGTTATTATTATTGTTGTTGCTGTTGGATAGGACAGAGAGAAATGGAGAGAGGAGGGGAAGACAGAGAGGGGGAGAGAAAGACAGACACCTGCAGACCTGCTTCACCGCCTGTGAAGTGACTCCCCTGCAGGTGGGGAGCCGGGGCTCGAACCGGGATCCTTACACCAGTCCTCGACTCCCTATTTTTACTTTTCTTATAGTTGACAAATACAGAGAGAAATTGAGAGGAGGGGGACATAGAAAGAGAGACACCTGCAGCCCTGATTCACCACTTGTGACGCTTTCCCCCTGCGGGTGGGGACTGGGGGCTTGAACCCGGGTCCTTGTGCACTGTAACAAGTGCTCTCAGTCAGGGGCACCACTGCCTGGCCCCCAGACGGCAAATGAAAAAGGGGCCCAAGCTGCCCTGGGGGCCTCCTCGTGGCCCCCACAGACCTGAGGCAGCAAGGGGGGCCCTGCCCGAGCTCTGGAGTCCCCCTTCCTGTGCCGCTCAGGGGCCGTCCTGCACCCTCCCAGCTGCTTCTGAGGTGACAGCCTTCCTCTGAGCTGGGAGCCCGGCCACCGCCACCGGGCGGGCGGCTCACCAAGACCTCCCAGGAGAGGTGAACCTCCAGCCAGGCTTGCGGGCGGCCGCTAGTGGTGCCCGGCCCCACCTCCCAGCTTCGGCTTTGGCTTCCCCAGAGCCTGGCCCCCATCCCGGGGCAGGAGGTGTTTCCTGAGGAGCCAGAGCCACAGTGGCCGTCTGTCTGTCCGTGGGGACACGGAGGCTGTGGCGGGCGCCCGTGTTGCTGTAGTTGCTGGTTTGGGTCTCGACCCTCGTTGCCCTTGGCTGCTGGCAGGACTGGTCTACACCCGCAAGGTGACTTCCATCTGCGGAGCCTCTGTGCCCAGCAGCTGCGGGGCCTAGAAAGGGCTGTGCCTGGACCCAGGGTCACGGGTGGGGGGCAGTGCAGGGTGGGGAGGGGTGGGGGTGGGGGGCAGTGCAGGGTGGGGAGGGGTGGGGGTGGGGGCAGTGCAGGGTGGGGAGGGGTGGGGGTGGGGGCAGTGCAGGGTGGGGAGGGTCACGAGGGGAGGGGAGGGGCGGGGAGGGGGGCTCCCTAGAGAACACACACCCTGCCAGGGGCCAGGACTCTTCCAGCTCCCAGCAGCACCTGGGAGCATCCTACCCGGTGGGGGATGTGGGGGTCTCTGTCTCTCTGTCAGTCTGTGTCTCCTCTGTATTTTAAATTAAAAAAGAGGGGAAAATGTAAAAAAAGCCTTGCAGGAGTGGGAATGGAGAGACTAGACAGGCAGCCCCAGTGTGAGATGAAGGAAAATAGAATAAAAGTAGTAAAGGGAGAGAGGAGAGAGAGAGAGAGAGAGGAGACAGAGGAGATAGGAGAGAGAGGGAGAGAGAGAGAAAGAAGAGAGAGAGGAGAGAGAGGCGAGAGAGGAGACAGGAGAGAGAGAAAGAGAGGAAGAGAGAGAGGGAGAGAGAGAAGAGAGAGAGAGGGAGAGAGGAGGCAGGAGAGAGACAGAGAGAGGAGGCAGAGGAGAGCAAGGAGAGAGAGGAGACAGGAGAGAGAGAGGAGGCAGAGGAGAGAGGAGATGAGAGAGAGAGAAGACAGAGAGAGAAAAGAGAGAGAGGGAGAGAGAGGAAGACAGAGAGGAGAGAAGGAGACAGAGAGAGGCGGGAGAGATAGCAAGAGAGAGAGGAGACAGGAGAGAGAGAGAGGGAGAAGGAGAGAGGAAGACAGAGAGAGAGGAGAGAGAGAGACACTTGGAGGTGACGAGAGGGCCTTGGGGAGTCGCGGGCCGCGCTGGAGGCCGAGGCCGGTGGTGCTGAGCAGGGAGGAGCCGGCAGATGGGCTCAGAGGCCACGCCCCTCCATCTGGAAGGTTCTCTGGGTGACTGACAGGCACTTGCGGCGCAGACAGCGTGTCCATCCGTCCCACCCTTTCATCTGCCGCTCGCTCGGCCCGGCGAGGCCGTCCTGTCAGCCCGTGAGCTGCCTGTGCCAGCCGGTGTCCTGTGGGCTGTCAGGAGCTGGCTCTGCCCCCGGCCCCTGGACCCCCAGCCCCCGGCCACCTGGACCCCTGGTCCCTCTGGACCCTGGACACCCAGCCCCCTGGACACTGGTCCCCCAGCCCCCTGGAACCTGGACACCCAGCCCCCTGGACCCTGGTCCCCCAGCCCCCTGGACCCTGGACACCTAGCCCCCTGGACCCTGGTCCCCCAGCCCCCTGGACCCCCGGCCCCCCTGGCCCCTGGACCCCCAGCCCCCTGGACACCCAGCCCCCTGGACCCTGGTCCCCCAGCCCCCTGGACCCTGGACACCTAGCCCCCTGGACCCTGGTCCCCCAGCCCCCTGGACCCCCCGGCCCCCCTGGCCCCTGGACCCCCAGCCCCCTGGACACCCAGCCCCCTGGACCCTGGTCCCCCAGCCCCCTGGACCCTGGACACCTAGCCCCCTGGACCCTGGTCCGCCAGCCCCATGGACCCCCGGCCCCCCTGGACCCTGGACCCCCAGCCCCCTGGAACCCAGCCCCCTGGACCCTGGTCCCCCAGCCCCCTGGACCCTGGACACCTAGCCCCCTGGACCCTGGTCCCCCAGCCCCCTGGACCCCCGGCCCCCCTGGACCCTGGACCCCCAGCCCCCTGGACACCCAGCCCCCTGGACCCTGGTCCCCCAGCCCCCTGGACACCCAGCCCCCTGGACCCTGGTCCCCCGGCCACCTGGACCCCCGGCCCCCCTGGACCCTGGACACCCAGCCCCCTGGACACCCAGCCCCCTGGACTCTGGACCCCCAGCCCCCCCAGCCCCCGGCCTCCCCCTCCCTCCTGGGTGTCTGCAGAGGGACCCTCATCACCTGCTGAGACGGGGACCCCAGGTGGCCCCCTCCCCAGACCAGCCAAACTCCCGTGGGATCCTACACCCCCATGGAGGGGTGTGGGTAGCAGAGGGGGTGTGAGGGATTCACCTGTCCTGTGACACGGACCAGAAAGACACCCCCCCCCCCCCGAGCATCAGTCTCCACCTGCAGGGGGGAAGCTTGATGGCGGAGGTGCTGTAGGTGTTTCCTCACACCCTCTCAATCTGCATTAGAGAGAAAGAGAAAGAAAGGGAGAAAGGGTGAGAGAAAGGGAGGATGAGAAAAAGGGAAAGAAAAGGGGAAAAGGGAGAAAGACAAGAAGGGAGGAATGAAGGGGCGGGAGAAATAGCACAGGGTCTGCACACAGACGCTCCTGCCTGAGGCTCTGAGGCCCCAGGTTCCAGCCCCAGCGCCACCAGCAGCCAGAGCTCAGCACAGGGCTCTGGGGGAAAGCAAGAAGAAGAAGGAAAGAGAAATGGAAGGAAGGAAGGAAGGAAGGAAGGAAGGAAGGAAGGAAGGACCACCAGCAACTGCAGCTGTCATGCAGAGTCCCAGAAATGACCCTGGTTGAAACAAACAAACAAACACACACACAAGAGAGGAGGGCGTCTGGCTCAGGGGGTAGAGAGTAGGACGCAGACCTGAGGCTGCAGGTTCGATTCCCAGCGCCTCAAGTACTGGAATGGTGTTCCGGCTCCTTTCTCTGTCTCTCTCTGTCTCTCTGTCTGTCTGTCTCTGAGGTTTGGCCAGGACAGGCCATGAGGCGCGCGGGAGCAGACTGGGGCAGGAACGTCCCGCAGCTCCGGCCAGCCTGCCTGCTTCTCTCTCCCTTAATTTTCACTCCGGCTCCGGCCCTGCAGGCTGAGCACCCAGACTGAGCACCCAGGCTGAGCGGTGTAATGAGTCGTAGGCCAACGCAGGCTTCGAGCAATTAGGCAAATCTAGCTGTGAGCTAGTGAGGCAGAAAATAAATTTAATCTCTCTGCTAAAAAATCAATTATGGTGCTGTAATGTATAATTCAATTTGGGTCATGCTCCACAGGCCCTGTTTCTAGTGTGCTCCTAATCTGGCCGCCATTAAATTTCCCGAGCTGGGCGGGGGTGCACTTGGGCTTATTAAGGATCTGGGATCTGAGGCCCCAAGAGACCCAATAATCCAGCCTCCACCTCCACTGTGTGCTGCATCTCCTGGAGAGTGAGAGGGAGGGGAGGAGGGGGGCAGGGAGAGAGAGGGAGGGGAGGAGGGGGGCAGGGAGAGAGAGGCAGGGAGAGAGTGGGAGAGGGAGAGACACAGAGAAGAGGAGGAAGGAGGGCAGTGATAGACAGCATGATGGTTCTGCAAACAGACTCTCCTGCCTAAAGCTCCAGAGTCCCAGGTTCAGTCCCCTGCACCACCATCAGCCAGAGCTGAGCAGGACTCGGGGGGGGGGGGAAGGAGAGAGGACAGAGACAGATAGGGAGAGAGGGAGGGACAGGGATGGGGAGAGAGAGAAAGAGGGTTAGGGAAGAAGAAGAAAGAGAGGGAGAGAGAGGGAGAGAGTGGAAGGGATGGAGGGAGGGAGAGGAGAAGAGAAAGAGGGAGAGGAAGAGAGAGAGAGAGAGGTGCGGGTGGGGAAGGGGAAAGGGAAGGGAAGGGAAGGGGAGGAAGGAAGGAGGAGGGGGAGACATTGTCTTCTGTCCTTGATGGAAGTGAACTTGACTGAAGGGGTGTGTGTACAGGTGTGTGTGTGCAGGAGTGTGTATGCAGGTGTGTGTGCAGGAGTGTGTGTGCAAGTGTGTGTGTGCAGGAGTGTGTGTGCAGGTGTGTGTGTGTACAGGTGTGTACAGGTGCGTGTGTGTGCAGGTGTGTGTGTGCAGGTGTGTGTGCAGGTGTGTGTGTGCAGGTGTGTGTATGAAGGTGTGTATGTGCAGGAGTGTGTGTGCAGGTGTGTGTGTGCAGGTGTGTGTATGCAGGTGTGTGTGTGCAGGTGTGTGTGTGCAGGTGTGTGTGTGTAGGTGTGTGTGTGCAGGTGTGTGTGTGCAGGTGTGTGTATGCAGGTGTGTGTGTACAGGTGTGTGTGTGCAGGAGTGTGTATGCAGGTGTGTGTGCAGGAGTGTGTGTGCAAGTGTGTGTGTGCAGGAGTGTGTGTGCAGGTGTGTGTGTGCAGGTGTGTGTGTGTACAGGTGTGTACAGGTGCGTGTGTGTGCAGGTGTGTGTGTGCAGGTGTGTGTGCAGGTGTGTGTGTGCAGGTGTGTGTATGAAGGTGTGTATGTGCAGGAGTGTGTGTGCAGGTGTGTGTGTGCAGGTGTGTGTATGCAGGTGTGTGTGTGCAGGTGTGTGTGTGCAGGTGTGTGTGTGCAGGTGTGTGTGCAGGTGTGTGTGTGCAAGTGTGTGTGTAGGTGTGTGTGTGCAGGTGTGTGTGTGCAGGTGTGTGTATGCAGGTGTGTGTGTACAGGTGTGTGTGTGTGTGCAGGAGTGTGTATGCAGGTGTGTGTGCAAGTGTGTGTGTGCAGGAGTGTGTGTGCAGGTGTGTGTGTGCAGGTGTGTGTGTGTACAGGTGTGTACAGGTGCGTGTGTGTGCAGGTGTGTGTGCAGGTGTGTGTGTGCAGGTGTGTGTATGAAGGTGTGTATGTGCAGGAGTGTGTGTGCAGGTGTGTGCGTGCAGGTGTGTGTATGCAGGTGTGTGTGTGCAGGTGTGTGTGTGCAGGTGTGTGTGTGTGCAGGTGTGTGTGTGCAGGTGTGTGTGCAGGTGTGTGTGTGCAGGTGTGTGTGTGCAGGTGTGTGTGTGCAGGTGTGTGTGTGTGCAGGTGTGTGTATGCAGGTGTGTGTGTGCAGGTGTGTGTGCAGGTGTGTGTATGCAGGTGTGTGTGTGCAGGTGTGTGTGCAGGTGTGTGATCTCTGCTCCTTGATGGCACGGCATCCTTGGACAGATCCTTCCTTCCTTCCTTTTTTTTAATTTTTTAGCAGAGCTCTGCTCTGCTCTGGCTTATGGTGGTGCGGGGGATTGAACCTGGGACTTCTGAACCTGGGACCTCAGGCATGAGGCTGTTTGCATAACCGTTATGCTGTCTACCCCGCCCTTCCTCTTCCCCTCTCGCTTTCTTTCTCTTCCTTTCTTTCTCTTTCTTTCTTTCTTTCTTTCTTTCTTCCTTTCTTTCTTTCTGCGACCAGAGTTATCACTGAGGCTCGGTCTCTGCACTATGAATCCACTGATCCTGGAGGCCATCTCCCCCACCCCTTTTGTTGTTTTATTGTTGTGGTGGTTATTATTACTGATGTTGTTGTTGTTGGATAGGACAGAGAGAAATGGAGAGAGGAGGGGGAGACAGAGAGGGGGAGAGAAAGACAGACACCTGCAGACCTGCTTCACCGCCTGGGAAGCGACTCCCCTGCAGGTGGGGAGCCGGGGGCTCAAACTGGGATCCTTACACCGGTCCTTGTGCTTTGCACCACCTGTGCTTAACCCGCTGCGCCACCGCAGATTTCTTAGCCTCTGGGAACCTGGGTCTTCTTCAGTGAGGGGACTTCCAGCTGGTGACACTGGCCAGGGTCCCCGGGGATTGACCGAGGGGGGACACGCCTCATTAGCCGTGACTGTGCGGCCACCAGGCCCCCCGCCGCGGTGCCACCGTCAGGGTCACCACAGTGGCCGCCCCTGGAAGGCCAGAGACAGGGTCTGCCTGGGGTCACAAGGCAGCATGTGACGGGCTGCCACCCCTGCCCTGAGCCTCGGGGCCCGGCTACGTCTGTGACCGAGCCTGTGGGGGCCACTGCTGCTCTTCTTCTTCTTCTAGGTTTGCCCTTCTTCCGTAGCCAGTCAACAGCGTCAGGTTGAGCCTGATGTAAAGTTTCGAGACCTCCTTTGAATCTGGAGAGGTGGCAGTCGTTGACTATGTGGGTCATAGTCTGTCTGGAGCCGCAGGGGCAGTTCGGGTCGTCTCTGGCTCCCCAGCGATGGAACATAGCGGCGCACCGGCCACGGCCTGTTCGATAGCGATTGAGGAGGGCCCAGCTCTGAGAGTGTCTGTCACTGCAGGCCTGGCCGGTGGTTCTGGGAAGCTCGTGGCTGCTCCCCCCACCCCTGCTCAGCTGCCCATTAACCTGCATGGTGGAGGAGGGACTTCTGTGACAGCCAGTGTCCACAGGCGCCCGGTTCTGCAGTCTCAAATGAGCATATTGCTCCCCGCCTTCCTTCAAGTTTCCTGAGTCTGTTCTTGGGGTGAACGGGTCGATTTATTTCTGACATCTCCAAAGCAAAAGCTAGTGCGTGTGACGTGTCCCCGAGGGCACAGTCGGGGGCTAGGACCGCATGAGAAGCACTGGCAGCGATGACACGGGCAGGGGGGCTCTGTTACCCACGGCTGCAGGTGCCAGCGCTGGGCAGGGCTCTGGTCGCTGTCTCTGTCCCTCTCTCTCGTCTCACAGAATGAAGAGGTAGGTAGAGCAGAGAACCTGCCTGCCTGGGACCTCCCTTCCCTTGTGGTTCCAACCATCAAAAGCAAGGTTCCATGAACGAGGCATCTTCCCTTCTGTGGAGCACAGTGCGAAGCCTTAGGGCAAGACAAGTCTATTCACCCCTTGCTGCTTTGAGGCCCAGCACGTGTGATCACTCCTGCTGACCGACTTTCTAGTCCTTATATTTCAGGAAGGGGGCGCTTCCCCCAGTCCACAGCCTCGCCCATGTGGCGGCCGGGCTGTCTCCCGCAAGCCACGGCTGTCGGGTTCCAGCCTGCACACTGCGGTTTCTAAGCCTCCTGCAGAGATCGGCTGCATCCGCGTCCGTCCGTCACTGGGCTGGCCTGGGACGGGTTTGCCCGCAAGGTTCCCCGGTGCCAGTGAGCTGGCACCATCTTTGCCCACTGCCCAGTCAGGGTCTTGCAGACAGACCTCCAAGCTCCCCCACCCCCAGCTCAGAGAAAGGGGATAGAGAAGTAGAGATCTCCTCTTTTCCTCTCAGCTTCACACTGAGAGAGGGAGGGAGATAAAAAAAAAAAAAAGAGAGAGACCCCACAGCCCTGCCCACCCTCCATGGGCTCCCTGGGTGCTGTGCCTGGTGCTGAGAGAGGAGAGACCCCACAGCCTGCCCATCTTCCATGGGCTCCCTGGGTGCTGTGCAGGGTGCTGAGAGAGGAGAGACCCCACAGCCCTGCCCACCCTCCATGGGCTCCCTGGGTGCTGTGCAGGGTGCTGAGAGAGGAGAGACCCCACAGCCCTGCCCACCCTCCATGGGCTCCCTGGGTGCTGTGCAGGGTGCTGAGAGAGGAGACACCCCACAGCCCTGCCCACCCTCCATGGGCTCCCTGGGTGCTGTGCAGGGTGCTGAGAGAGGAGAGACCCACAGCCCTGCCCACCCTCCATGGGCTCCCTGGGTGCTGTGCCTGGTGCTGAGAGAGGAGAGATCCCACAGCCCTGCCCACCCTCCATGGGCTCCCTGGGTGCTGTGCAGGGTGCTGAGAGAGGAGAGACCCCCACAGCCCTGCCCACCCTCCATGGGCTCCCTGGGTGCTGTGCAGGGTGCTGAGAGAGGAGAGACCCCACAGCCCTGCCCACCCTCCATGGGCTCCCTGGGTGCTGTGCATGGTGCTGAGAGAGGAGAGACCCCACAGCCCTGCCCACCCTCCATGGGCTCCCTGGGTGCTGTGCATGGTGCTGAGAGAGGAGAGACCCCACAGCCCTGCCCACCCTCCATGGGGCTCCCTGGGTGCTGTGCATGGTGCTGAGAGAGGAGAGACCCCACAGCCCTGCCCACCCTCCATGGGGCTCCCTGGGTGCTGTGCATGGTGCTCCCTTGTGGTCCCTGGGCTTGAAGCCAGGGCCTTCATTAGGTAGGGTCAGGTGTAAATTCAATGGGTGCAACCCAGAAACGTCCCCCCTTTGGTTCTGGTTGGATGCACACATTGGGGTCCCTGGGGACTCTGAGTCCACCCCCACCACTCCCCCAAAGCAGGTGGTCTCTGTGAGTGACAAGGACACTGTTCCATGGCAGGGAGGTGGGCACAGCAGCCATGGTGCCCTGGGAGCGGGAGCTTGGCCGGGCGTGGTTGGGGGCCTGCTTGTGGTCTCCCTCAGGGTGGGGGAGTGTCACCGCTGGCCATGTGCCTCTCTCTCTCTCTCCTCCGAACAAGACATTTCTGCACGGAGACTTAAATGCCAGGTATCCAGTCCAGATTGTAAATCCACCGTCAGTTAAGCCTAATTAAAATGATTAAATGGCTAGGGAGTCCCCACGTGAATGAGGACGTCCCCACACCCGCTTTCCAGCTGAGCAGACCCCCAAGCCTCGTGCCAGGGCCCTGCCAGCCAGAGAGCTGATGGTGATGGTGCTGCGCTGGCCGCCCCCTCCAGACCCCCTTCTTCTCTGCCGGCTCCTTGCTCAGCGGGCTTCTATCTTGGTGGCTCCCCCCCAGGAGTCACCAGTTAGTGAATAATTCAGGGATGTAGGCTGGGGGCGCTGACTGCTAGCCACTCCCCTCCCCCACCCTGCAGCACATGGACGCCCAGATGTTCCCCCTCCATCTGCCCGGCTCCTTGGAAGCAGCCCCCAGGTCCCCATCTGCAGTGGGGAGCCAGCCACCTTCCAGGGGGTGAACTGGGGGGGGGGGCTGCTCCTCCTGGAAGTGCCCAGCTCTGAGGTCAGGTGGCTAGGCTGTTGCAGGGGGTCAACCTGGTCCCACGGCTCCCACTGTCCCCCCACTTCTGCAGGGAGGGGCTGCAGTCACTGGACCCCAAGACAGTCTGTCACTCACGCCCCCTCCACCTCCCCTTCCCAGGGGCCCCTTTTATCCAGGTGGGAGGGGGGTGCCAGGAGCTGGATGGGGCAGCAGGGAAGGTCCAGGCCCCCAGGTCTCTCCCTAGGGCCCCTCAGACTCCGTCCTGCAGCAAAGCCCACCCCAGGGCCTCACTCTGCTCTGTGGGGTCCCGAGGGCCAGGATGGCAGGATGGGGGTCCTTCCTGTGTGCAGAATGGTCTGAGCAGGTGCCCTGCGGGGGGCACCCCAGGACCATCTCAGGTGCCACCCCCCTTGCAGCAATGCAGATGGCTCTGGGAACCTGGTTTCATGTTGTACACATTTCCTGGTTTCAAAGCCCTTCTTGCCTGGGTGGTGGGGGGAGTGGGGGCCTCTGAGCTGCAGGTTTGCTGCACCCAGGGCCGGGGAGGGGTGTCACGTCCTCCTCCCTCTGCCGTGTCCTGAATCCTCTCAGATTCAGCAGTGACCTCGGGTGGGTGAAGGCAGCCCGTCCCAGGCCAGACCTGCTGGCCCCACCCCCACAGGGTCCCCGGAGCAGAGGGCAGAGGGCAGGAGGCCTGTCTGGGCACAGGGGGGCTTGGGCACACCCCCACCAGTACTGGGGGGGGAGGGTGTACCTGGGCTTTGGCTGGAGGTGGGGGGACTGTGATGGGGCTACCTGGTGTGGGGGTCAGGGGATATCGCCAGCCGGGGGGCAGGTGGCCTGTGACCACCACCTCCCCCCCAGTCCCCTGTGTCCCCTGTGGTACTGCAGCCTCCTATGTGTGGGGTCCACTGTCCCTGGGCTGAGGTTTTCATTTTGTTTAATTCAGGAGAGGCTGGGACAGAAGGCTGGCCTGGGGGTGGCGGTGAGAGCACATAAGACCCAGCTCTGCAGGAATAGGGTCGTAAACAAAGGGAGGAAGGAAGGAGTTAGACAGCTCAGAAACCATGGAGGATTAAAAAGATAGGGAAGTCGGGTGGTAGCGCAGCAGGTTAAGCGCAGGTGGCACAAAGCACAAGGACCGGTGTAAGGATCCTGGTTCGAGCCCCCGGCTCCCCACCTGCAGGGGAGTCGCTTCACAGGCGGTGAAGCAGGTCTGCAGGTGTCTGTCTTTCTCTCCCCCTCTTTGTCTTCCCCTCCTCTCTCCATTTCTCTCTGTCCTATCCAACAACAACGACATCAATAACAACAACAACAACAATGAAAAACAACAAGGGCAACAAAAGGGAAAATAAATATTTTAAAAAAAAGAAAATAGTCTTGGGTGGTCCAGGAGGTGGCACAGTGGATAAAGCATCGGACTCTGAAGTATGAGGTCCTGAATTCAATCCCCAGCAGCACATGTCTGGTTCTTTCTCTCTCTCTTCCTATCTTTCACATCAATCAATAAATAAAATATTTTAAAAAATAGGTCTTGGGTGGTCCGGGTGGTGGTGCACCAGGTTAAGTGCACATAGTACTAAGTGCAAGGACCTGCACAAGGATCCTGGTTCAAGCCCTTGGTCCCCACCTGCTGGGGAGACGCTTCACAAGTGGTGAGGCAGGTCTGCAGGTGTCTGTCTCCCTCTCAGTCTCCTCCTCCTCTCTCAACTTCTCTGTCTTATCCAATAAGATGGGGAAAAAGGAGCAGTACATAATAGTTACACAAGGAAGCTCTGCAGTCAGAGGCACCAAAGGTCCCAGGTTCAATCCCCATCATCACCAGCCAGAGCTAAGCAGGGCTCTGGATAAAAAAAAAAATAATAATTATAAACAAAAAGCAAAGGAAAGAGAGGAAGTGGCTTGAACCTGGGTCTTTGCGCACTGTGATGTGTGCTTTCTCCAGCCCAGAACTGCAGTCTCCCACCCACGTATGTGTGTCCACTGTCTCAGCACAATGGCTATGTCTGCTTCTTCTCACAGCCAGCAGGCCTCACCAAGTCCAGGGACACTTTCTGTGTGTGCTTCAGCCGCCTGACCCCACAGGGCACCAGAGCCCCTGACTCCACTTGCAGGGCCTCGGGACAGCTGGAGGGGGCCAGTGGGCAGCTGGAGGGACCTGGGGGCAGCTGGAGGGAACTGGGGCCAGCTGGAGGGACCTGTAAGCAGCTAGAGGGACCTGGAAGCAGCTGGAGGGAACTGGGAACAGCTGGAGGGAACTGGGAACAGCTGGAGGGAATTGGGGAGCAGCTGGAGGGAACTGGGAGCAGCTGGAGGGAACTGGGGAGGCAGCTGGAGGGAACTGGGAGGAGCTGGAGGGAACTGGGAGGAGCTAGAGGGAACTGGGAACAGCTGGAGGGAACTGGGAATAGCTGGAGGGAATTGAGGGCAGCTGGAGGGATCTGGGGGCAGCTGGAGGGACCTGGGAGCAGCTAGAGGGAACTGGGAGCAGCTGGAGGTGCCTGGGAGAAGCTGGAGGGAACTGGGAGGAGCTGGAGGGAACTGGGAGGAGCTAGAGGGAACTGGGAACAGCTGGAGGGAACTTGGGGGCAGCTGGAGGGAACTGGGAATAGCTGGAGGGAACTGGGAACAGCTGGAGGGAACTGGGGGCAGCTGGAGGGACCTGGGAGCAGCTGGAGAGAACTGGGGAGCAGCTGGAGGGAACTGGGAGGAGCTGGAGGGAACTGAGGGCAGCTAGAGGGAACTGGGAACAGCTGGAGGGAACTGGGGGGCAGCTGGAGGGAACTGGGAACAGCTGGTGGGAACTGGGGGCATCTGGAGGGAACTGGGAACAGCTGGAGGGGCCTAGGGGCAGCTGGAAGGAACTCGGGACAGCTTTAGGGAACTGGGAGCAGCTGGAGGGAACTGGGAGCAGCTGGAGAGAACTGGGGGGCAGCTGGAGGGAACTGGGGGCAGCTGGAGGGAATTGAGGGCAGCTGGAGGGATCTGGGGGCAGCTGGAGGGAATTGAGGGCAGCTGGAGGGATCTGGGGGCAGCTGGAGGGACCTGGGAGCAGCTGGAGGGAACTGGGAGCAGCTGGAGGTGCCTGGGAGAAGCTGGAGGGAACTGGGGGCAGCTGGAGGGAACTGGGGGCAGCTGGAGGGGCCGGGGGACAGGTAGGCCTTGAAGGTGGTGTCAGGGTCCGAGATGCCACCTGCACAAGGGATGGGGGACAGTGTCAAACCCATGAGCCCAGGAGGCCGGAGGCTGGTGCAGTAGTACAATGCAGGACTTGCAGGCAGGAGGCCCTGAGTTTCAGCCCTGGAGCCACACCTGCTCCCCCAACCCCATCACTCAATCTTGTATCTCCATCTATCCTTCCAGCACCCACCCATCCATTCTCCACCCATCCATCCATCCATCCATCCACCCATCCACCCATCCACCCATCCACCCATCCATCCATCCTCCATCCGTCCACCACCCATCCTCCATCTATCCATCCATCCATCCCCCATCCATTCACTCACCCCGTATTTATCTACCTTTCCATTCATTTACCCATCCTGTCATCTATCCATCATCATCCACATCCGTCTATCCTATCCACCCATCCATTCATCTATCTAATTCTCTCCTCTGATGTTGGATGGGTTTGGAGGGGGGGAGAGAACAAAGGGAACGGCAGCCCTGGAAGGGACAGGGACAGGGACGTCTCTGGGCTGCCTCCAAGGACCCAGAAGTTTTCCCGGCAGCTCAGAGGTCACGTGACCCACGACTGTGCGTGTTTTCACCTTTTGCTCTTCAATGTCTCAGAGAAGCTTCGGGCACCACAGCCCTTCAGCCAGAGGGCCTGGGCCGAGCCTGTGCCCGCTGGGTGTCCAGCAGCCAGACCCGCACGTGAGACCCGCCCGCGACTAGGCGCTGGGTGCCTGTGACTTAGGTGCTTCTTTTTCCGGGATCGACTCCCTTTGGAGTCTTTGGAGCCCTTCTGCAAACAGAGCGGTCTGTCTTTGTGTGCTCCTTTAAAAACAAATATTTGTCTGCCAAGCAAAGGCTGTCTCCTAGGATGTGCTATTAATAGGATAATTAGCCATCCTTAATGAAAAGGGCGGCTGGTAATTACGGCGAGATTTGTTTTGGCGTTTGGAGGCGGCGGCGAGGCTGGAGAGCGGAATCTACCTTCGAGTTAATCAGGACGATCAGAGCGGGCACACCTGAGAAACAGCTCTCTCGGGCAATGGGGCTCCATCCTGGGGGTCTGGCACCCCCGCCCTGGGTTTGGGGGAGGCAACACAGCCTCGATTTCCAAAGGGGCTGGGGCTGAGCTTCCGATACGTCCCGTTCAGCTCCTGTTTTTGTCCTTGTGACGTTTATCCACCCCTCACCCAAACTTGAGGCTCCGGGGTGCCCAAGGTCACGGAAGAGGGCAGAGGGCACAGCTTGGGTCTGTGGGAAGCCAGAGGGAGTGTCTCCTGCCCTGTCTACACCAGTGGCTGGGGGTGGGGAGTAAACCCTGCCCCATCTACACCAGAGGCTGAGTTGCTTTATATATTTATTTATTCCTTTTGTTGCCCTTGTTTTATTGTTGTTGTTATTGATGCCGTTGTTGGATAGGACAGAGAGAAATGGAGAGAGGAGGGAAGACAGAGGGGGAGAGAAAGACAGACACCTGCAGACCTGCTTCACCGCCTGTGAAGAGACTCCCCTGCAGGTGGGGGGCCGGGGACTCGAACTGGGATCCTCACACCGGTCCTTGTGCTTTGCGCCACATGTGCATAACCCGCTGCACTGCCACCTGACTCCCAGGCTGAGCTGCTTTTTAAAGCAGATACCCCAGGTGGAGCTCGGGTCACGGTGGGAGGAGACAGGTCTGGAGTCAGACTCTCCCTCTGTGCTGTGGGGCTCCCCCTCTGCTGTGTCGGGGCTCGAACCCGAGGCCTCAGACACACAAGTCCCGCGTGTGGGTCTGCTCCAGCCTGGCGCCAGCCTCTCTGAAGCCCGGGGCTGCTCTTGCTCACCCAAACTTCACCCCTGGTGTTGACGGAGGCTGGGGGTTGGAGCTTGCTCACCCAGCCCTTTGACCTGAACTGTGCCCTATGCCCTCTGCCCTCTGGCCTTGACTGTTCTTGTCTTTGTCCAGGGTCTTCAAGAGGCTGGACCAGAAAATATGGGGGGCGGGGGCTCCTGACAGGCAGGTGTGCCGGGCAGGTGAGAGGCAGGGCCTACCTGTGGTGAAGAACAGGCCAGCCTGTGAGACGCCCCCACCCTCAGAATAAAGTTTCCTGCATTCCAGCCTGGGGGTGTCTGTCTATATGCCTGGGAACCCCATCCCAGGACTTTCTGCCTGAGCTCAGGCAGAAACCGTGGCCTCCAGAGCTGGCCACATGCCCTAGGTTGAGCATCAAAGGATTTGGGGTGTGAGGCCCCGGTGAGATCTCCATCCCTCTCTGAGGAAGCCCAGAGCCTGAGGGGAACCACAGAGGCAGCTCCTGCAGACAGAACAGGCTCCTCCCTCAGCTGCATCCTGCTGGCCTGACCTGACATGGGGGGGGGGAGTGTCCTGGGTGTGGGGCAGGGCCGGGCCGGGCGTCTTAGCAGGATGGAGCACGCCCAGGATGGTGCACCCCTCTGCCTCCCCAGAGGCCCCACGGCCCTGCAGACTGGAAGCAGCCGGGGTCTCCCAGAGATGAGGATGTTCAAGGGAGGAGGCAGTGCTGGGGACAGAGCCCTGTAATGGGGACAGAGGGCAGAGATGGGGACAGTGCATGGGGCACAGGGACAGGGACAGAGAGCAGGGGACGGGGGCAGAGGGCAGGAGGCAGAGGGCAGGAGGCAGAGGGCAGGAGGCAGAGGGCAGGAGGCAGAGGGCAGGGGCAGAGGGCAGAAGGCAGAGGGCAGAGGGCAGGGGCAGGAGGCAGAGGGCAGGGGGCAGAGGGCAGGAGGCAGAGGGCAGGGGCAGAGGGCAGGAGGCAGAGGGCAGGGGCAGAGGGCAGGAGGCAGAGGGCAGGGGCAGAGGGCAGGAGGCAGGGGGCAGGAAGCAGAGCAGGGGACAGGGCCTGCTGCTGCTCCTGACTCACCATCTCCGTCCCGCGTGAGGTCAGGATAAAGCCCAACTGCACTGTCTCCTGGTTCATAGCTGGCTGCCCCAAAGCAGAGACCCCATTGTCTTTCTCAGCTGAGGACCTGGCGGTACCACAGGCAAAGGCGACCTCACCCAGGGCCTGCGTCTCTGCCCTGCTTCTCAAACACTTTGCTCCTGAGCTCAGCCCCGGCGCTGTGGGGCTCACACAGGCTTCTTTCCAGCTGGGCCATCAAGCCCACCAAAACTTGGTGCAACTCCTCTCGGGGGATATACCCTAAGGAGCCCAACACACCTGTCCAAAAGATATGTGTTCACAGCAGCGCAATGTGTAATAGCCAAAACCTGGAAGCAACCCAGGTGTCCAGCAACAGATGAGTGGCTGAGCAAGCTGTGGTCTAGATACACAATGGAATACTACTCAGCTGTGAAAAATGGTGAATTCACCTTCTTCACCTCATCTTGGATGAAGCTTGAAGGAATCCTGTGAAGTGAGATCAGCCAGAAAGAGAAGGATGAAGATGGGATGATCTCAAGGAGTGAGAAAGAAAAACAGGAGAAGCACAAAGCAGAACGTGGACTGGGTTTCTTGTCTTGCACCAAAGTAAAGGACTCGGGTTGGGGGTTACTCTCAGGTCCTGGTGCTGATGGTGGAGGAGGGCCTAGGTGGGGTGGGGGTAGAGTGTTTTGCAGAAAACTGAGAAATTTTACAAATGGACCAACTGTATTTACTGTAAACCATGATTAGTCCTCCCAGTTAAAAACAAACAAACAAACAAACAAAACCACCTTCTGGGCTTCAAACAAAGAGCGATTTCTCCTGGCCCTGGGACCCTGGACCCTCTGGGTCTCGACCGTCTGACGTGACCGAAGAGGCTGCTGGCTTGGTTAAGGCTGAGTCACAGTGACCTCCCTCCTGGGGCTGGTGACTGACAGCCGCCCGTCACTGTCCCCTGCAGAGCCTCAGCTGGCCTATGCAGGGGGCCGCATCCCACGCCAAGAAGGGGGACAAACTCAGAGCCCGACGGCTCTCCAAGGGCCATCCTCACTGGCAAATGCCACATTGTCCAAGCAGCCCCAATGTGCAGTGTGGGGAGGAGTCCTCCAGATTCCTAGACCCAGGGAGAGGAAGCAGGCGGCTGTGGGGGCGGGGCTTGGGTCCTGACTGGGCGGGGCCCGAGTGCCCAGTGGGCGGTGCCTGGGTCCTGGCTGGGCGGGGCCTGCGCACCCAGCGGGCGGGGCTTGGGTCCTGGCTGGGCGGGGCCTGAGCACCCAGTGGGCGGGGCTTGGTCCTGGCTGGGCGGGGGCTAAATGCCCAGTGGGCAGTGCAGTTCATCTCAGAGATGTTTCCAGCAGCAAAGAAGCCCAGACCAAACAGGTGTGCATGGGAATCCCACCTGACAGGCAACGCACCTTCTGAAGGGGACAGAAGAATGTGAAAGGACGTCCGGCCAAGGTAGAGGGTTCAGGACAACAAAGGGCTGGGTGCCGGCTCCCCAGTGAGAGCTCACAGCACCATTTCCGGGGCCCTGGGTTCAAGCCCCTGCTCCCCACCTGTGTGTGTGTGTGTGGGGGGGGGCTGCAGGAACAGGGCTGCAGGTGTCATCCCGTTACTTGCTACAAAAAAAAAAAAGCTACAGTGACCTGGGAGGTGGCTTCATGGACAAAACATTGCTCTCAAGAAATAAAAAACGGGAGAACTATTCTTGCTGGCATAAAAACTGTTTCAGGGGCCGGGTGTCGGTGCACACGGCCAGCGCACAAGGACCCGGGTTCACTGTGCTGTGCCAGGGAAGCCAGGGACCGGCCACACTGGGCCCCTCAGGCGCGGGTGCCAGGCGGGCTGCTGCTGCTCCTCCTCCTGTTTCTGCTTTCTCTCATCTTCCTTCCTTCCCTTGCTTGTTTATTCAGGGACACCTCCCCCCCTTCTTCTACCCCCCCATGGATGGCTGAGGGCACATGCTCCCCGCAGGGGACAGTTGGGGGAGGGCACACCGACCTGGGCATCAGGCATTCCCGCCCCCTCCCCCATGAAAAATGACTCCGTGATTCCATTAAATTCCTGGGCAGCAGCCGTCCTGCTGGAGAAATTGATCGAGACTCTGTTAATAGCTGCCGGCCAGCGGTTAATGGAGCAGGACGGTTTACACTGACCTGGGGGAATGGGGAGGGGAGTGGGGAGAGGGGCAGGAATAGGGGAGACTCCCTGGGTGGTCTGGAGCTGCAGTGGGCAGAACAGGATCCAAAGTGGGGAGCACATGGGTGCAGGCTGGGCAGGGCCTGAGCGCCCAGTGGGCGGGGCTTGGTGCAGGCTGGGCAGGGCCTGAGCACCAAGTGGGCGGGGCTTGGTGCAGGCTGGGCAGGGCCTAAGCGCCCAGTGGGCGGGGCTTGGTGCAGGCTTGGCAGTCAGTGGGCGGGGCCTGGCAGGGGGCATTCCCAGGCTGCAGGCGTCCCCAGCTGACCTGAGGATGCCCGCCCTAGACAGTGGACCTGGTGCCACCAGCTGCAGTGATGCTGCCGAAGCCACTGCCAGGCTCAGGCCCTGGGGCAAGTCCATGAACATCCGTCCCCCACCCAGAGCTTACTGGGTAGAGCACACACCTTGCCTCGCCCCCCAGGCTCAGCCTGCCAGGCGGCTCCCTCTCTCATCTGGTAACAGAACAGAACATAAGTGTGGCCTCCTCTCTCGCAGGGGCTGACCCAGGCTCCAGGATGCTCCTGACATTAAACCCCACTCAGCCCGCGCCCCATCCCCTCCTGCAAACCCCACTCAAACACACCAGCCACCCACCACGCAGCTGGGGCGGGTGTCATCCGAGGGCCTGGGTCTGGCAGGGCTGAGGACACACAGTGAGGAGGCCCTGAGCTTGTGGGAGGGGGGGTTTAAAACACGACAGTCACGCCAACCTTTAAATAGGAACTTTAAAAAATATAAAACAGCTCGTTACAACCAGTGTGCATTCTCTCTCCTGTAAGAATCCACTTCCTCCAGCCCTCGGCCCTGTGGACAGAGCCTCAACTCGGTGACAAGGGGGGGGGGGGAGTGCTACGGTGCCCCCTACACTCTCCCCAGAAGACCCACTGCACACATCGTCCCCTCAGCCACGGCCACCGAGGCTGCTTCCCGCCAACAAAGGGAAGATCAGGAGGCACCTGGCCAAGTGCGGCTGAGACAGCCCCCGGCCCCCTTCCTGCCTGGGTGTGGGCCCCCTGACTCTGCAGGCAGGACACGCCCCCAGGAAGAGAGGGGAGCTCGGGCTGTAGAAAAGACATGGCCGCTGTTCTTTATTCAGATTAGAAAAGGAAGAAGCACCCCGGGTCAGCCAGCCTGTGGCTCCCTGAGCTGAGTAGCCATCCTGCCCTCCCTCTCGGGGGCGCCCCCACACCAGCTGCGCCCCACAGAAACATGTCGGTAGAGAGGCGGAGGCTGAGGAGACAGATGGGGAGGGGCCCCACAGGACCCGGCCGGTCTTGGTTCTGTCCACCCCAAGTCCAAGTCCACAAGGGGACAGAGTCCTTCAGGGGTCCTGCTGGCCCCTCCTGCACCCACATCTCCCTGCGCCCCGGCCCGATGCTTGTGGGGGGACACCTGTGGGTGACAGGTAACAGCAGGTGAGACTCCGGCCGCCCAGGTGGCCGCACCTGGCCAGGCGTATGTACATTTTCACAAGTCAGTGCGGCCCCACCAAGCACAGGGGTCCACTCCAGTGTCCCCGGGCCAGTGGGCTCAGCCCCCGTCCTCAGACATGACGCCCGCCGAGCTCTTGCTCAGTAGATGACCTCGTACACGGTGGCCTTCTTGTCCCCAGAGCCGGTGACGATGTACTTGTCATCCGCAGAAATGTCACAGCTCAGCACAGAGGACGACTCCTTGGACTGGGGAGGGCAGTGTCTCACCAGCGGCCAGTGATCCCACCTCCCTCCGCGTGGGGTGGGGGCACTGCCCCAAAACCCCAACCCCCGCAATGCACCCAAGGGTGGCAGGGAGACGGCTCACAGGCGCTCTGCCCGTTAAACCCAAAGGCCGTCCGTCTCTGGCTCTTAGCTCCGCGCAGCCCCGAGGCCTCGAGTGTGAGGCCCCAGCAGCACAGCTTCTGCCGCTGCCGTGGTGCCGGGCCTGGAGCCCACCCACAGGCATGGCTGGGGCCCAGCACCTTCGCCCACCCCCCACCCCCGTGGATAGCACCCAGCCGGCAAGCCAGCACCCAAAGCCACCCACCAGCCCCTCCCTCCAGAACCTGCCAGGAGCCCCGTGTCACCACCCTGCCCAGGGACGGACGGGGCAGCAGCTGGTTCCCATGCCGTGCCGGGGAGCTGCCCGTCTGGACCCCCCCAAGTGGTAACCCAGGACCTCCTCTCCCCCGTGGCCCCTGGAAGATGCTGCCCCCCATCCCACCTGGAAGATGCTGCGCCCCCCCTCCCCCCGTCCCCGCACCTGGAAGATGCTGGCCCCGTAGGGCGTCCTCCACGCATTGAGCAGGTTGTCCTTACCGGTGCTCACAAACCACTTCCCTGCAGGACACAAGGTGACCCTCAGCCCAGCTACCTGCACACGTCCAGGGACAGACGGATGGAGGGACAGACAGGAGGGAGGAGAGGGACAGACAGGAGGGAGGAGAGGGGCAGCCAGTAGACGTGTGGCCGGGGCCAGAGGATGGTCGAGGCCAGCACATGGTGGCTGGGTGATTGTGGGTGACTGTCTCTGTCCCTGCTGGGTTTTGTTGAAGGCTGGGTCTGAGGGACAGTGTGTCTGGGGGACAGTGTGTGTCTGGGGGACAGTGTGTGTCTGGGGGGTCAGTGTGTGTCTGGGGGTCAGTGTGTGTCTGGGGGACAGTGTGTGTCTGGGGGACAGTGTGGGTCTGGGGGACAGTGTGTGTCTGGGGGACAGTGTGGGTCTGGGGGACTGTGCGTCTGGGGGACAGTGTGCGTCTGGGGGACTGTGTCTGGTGGACAGTGTGTGTCTGGTGGACAGTGTGTGTCTGGGGGTCAGTGTGTGTCTGGGGGACAGTGTGGGTCTGGGGGACAGTGTGCGTCTGGGGAACTATGCGTCTGGGGGACAGTGTGCGTCTGGGGGACAGTGTGCGTCTGGGGGACAGTGTGCGTCTGGGGGACAGTGTGTGTCTGGGGGTCAGTGTGGCAGGACGGGGACAGCTCGGCTGACAGAAGCAGCCGGAGCAGGGAGACCCGGAGCAGCCCCCCGCAGCCGGCTGGGAGACCCCGCAGCCCTCACCGCAGGAGGCGAACTTGAGCGACAGCACGCAGCTGTCATGCAGGTGCAGCTGGTACTTGTCAGGCTTGCTGTGGTGCAGAACCTCCACGTTGCTGCTCTCCATGCCCACCGCCAGCCAGTCCCCGGTCGGGCAGTAGCCCAGCGAGAAGATCTGGGGGGCGGAGGGGGTTCGCTGGGGCGGCCCGGCCAGAGGCCCGCACCTCCACGTACGTCCCTGCCGCCGCCCCCCCACCCCCGGAAGCCCTCCCGGGTGTCCCCCGCGAGCCCCTGGCCCACCTGTGAGGTGAAGTCGTGCTGCTGTAGCTGGCGGCCCTCGCGCAGGTCCCAGGAGCGCACGGTGTTGTCCAGCCCGCCGGTCCACAGCTTCGTGCCGTCGTGGGAGATGTCGATGCAGCTGGCGCCGTCCGTGTGGCCCTGAAACTGCCTGCGGGCGGGGGCCGGGTTGTCCAGCACCGCCCCACTGAGGCCAGGTCTCAGCACCTGGGCGGCCCCGGGATCGGGCGCCTAAACCTCCCTCCACTGAGCCTAGACGCTGGCAGGCCGAGGCCCCGCCCACTGCCCGCAGCCCCGCCCACCTCACTCATCAGTCCCACCCGCAGCCCCGCCCACAACCCCACAGCCCCGCCCACCAGTCCCACCCGCAGCCCCGCCCACCAGTCCCACCCGCAGCCCCGCCCACTCACCGCACGAGCGCCTGGTTGTGCAGGTCCCACACGGCGATGTTGCCGTCGCTGCAGCAGGAGAAGCAGACCTTGGCGTCGGGGCTGATGGCCAGCGCGTAGCAGGCGGGCGCCGAGGACGTCAGCTCGGCCTTGATGCGGGGCGTGGGGCAGGCCAGGTCCCAGATGGTCAGCGTGCTGGCCTCGCCGCCCACGATGAGCGTGCGCGCGTCCGCCAGCAGCTTGCAGGAGCGGATGTAGTTGTCCCGGTTCTGCGGGCGGGCGGGGGCTGAGGGCGGCCGCCCGGGACCCTCCCGCCCCCCCCACGCCGCCCCAGGCACCGGCCACCGCCTACCAGGCAGTCGAGCTGGGACACGGGGCTCTTGCTGCCCGGCTGGCTGATGTCCCAGATCTTGACGCAGCCCTTGCCACCGGTGTACACGTGGCGCGTGGGGTCGCTGATGGTGACGGCGCACACCACCTCGCCGTGGGCCAGCGTGCTCACCTGCCGCGCGTGCCGCGGGATGCCAGGGCCCGCCAGGGCGTCGTGCGGGAAAGGCACCGGCTGCATCTGCCCATCGGCCGCCACGTGGAAGGAGTAGGCACTGGGGCGGGGGAGGGGGCCGATGGGTGCCTGGGACCCTCCCTGCAAACACCTCTAGGACCCTGCCTGCAAACACCCGGGACCCTGCCTGCACATACCTGGGCCCCTCCCTGCACATACCCAGGACCCTCCCCCTGAAAACAACTCAAGGACCCTTCCCCCTGCAAACAACTCCTAAGATTCCCCCCTTAGGACCCCTAAACTTGGGGACACCCCAACACACACCCCCTCCTGGGGAGTCCCCAGAACTCTGCTCCTGCCCCAGAACTTACGGCTTTCCCCCCGGGATGGAGGTGAGGCTGGGGGGCAGGGCCGTGGCTCGCATGGGGGGATGAGGGTCGAACCCCACCTGAAGGGAAGAGCAGGGGCTCAGGAGGGGCCTCTGACTGTCACGGGGGTCCCCTCCACAGGGCAGGACCAGTCCTGGGAGGGAACTCATGGGGTGCAGAGAAGTAGGGTGGGGGCAGCCCAGCCCAGCCCCGTGGGCTCTCTGCACAGATGAGCTCCATGGATGAGGGGCTCGAACCCAGGATCCGAGCGGGGTAAGGAGCGTGCCTTCCCGGCTGACTCGTCTCTGGGCCTGTCTCTAACAGCGAGGGAGCGAGAGATCGCCTGGCTCTGCCCCACCACCACCCCTGGGCTTCCCGGGCCAGCTGTGGCTCGAACCCGGAGCCTTGCCGCCCAGCACCGAGGGGTGGGCCCCAGCAGGCGTGTACGGCAGCAGCAGGCAGGCAGCTCACCATGGGCGCCCGGCCATAGGCGGCCGCGGTCATCTGGGGCGGGAGGCCGTGCAGGCCGGCATAGGCGCTGGGACTGGCCAGGGAGCCGTTCATCTCGTGGTGGCCCAGCATGGCGAAGGGGGCGGCGTACGAGCTGGCGAGGGACAGAGGCGTGCGCAGGGCCGAGGCTGCGGGGCGGGGGCGCGTCAGCCTTTTCCGGCCGGCTCGGGCTGAGCCTACCGGGGGCTACAGGGGGGCACGCCACCTCCCGTTGCCTCCCTGTGCCCTGCCCATCCACCTCCTCCAGGGAGCCCACCTGAGTTGACCTAGCTTGCGGGGCCCCACTCTCTGCCTGCTCGGCCCCACCCTGCGGCTCCCCCTACCGATGGGGTCCACGCCCACAGGCTTGCCCGGCCCGGCCCGGAGCCCCGGGATGCTGCTGGTGCCTGGGGTGGGTGCGTCGCTCCTCGGGGTGGGTGTGCTGGACTTGAGTCCGGGGGTGGAGGACTTGTCAATCTGCAAGGGGACGCGGGGACCAGGGGCATGAGGACCAGACAGGGACGGCCCAGGGACCCCAGATGACCCAGCGGGCACCAGTACCCCGAGTTGTCCTCTCCTGGCGGACCCGCTCCTTTTCTCCAATTCTACAGAGACGTGGGTGGGGAGGAAGCAGGGCAGCACCGCCCCCTGTGCGTGGAGCTCCCCCTGGTGCATGCATGGCGCTCCCATGTGGCGCTGGGGCTCGAGCCTGGATCTTGACACACACAGCAGGCATGCACTCTACCAGATGAGCCTGCACCCGGCCCAAGGCTCCTGCTTCCCTTTCTTTTATGGGTCTGTTTTTTAAAGGTTCAGCTGCACCAGAGCAAGACCGAGGCCATGCCGTGTGAGCCCTGACGCCCCAGGACTGCTGAGGTGCCGGCGTCTCTGCCTCTCTCCCTCCTGCCCGAGCGAGGCTGAGGACGGGCACTGGCCTGGTGAGAGACCCCAGGCTGGATGGGGCCCTGGCCTCTGGGGCCTTCTGTCCCTCACCCACCCGCAGCCCCCGCTCCCACGCACATGACCGAGGTCTTTGGTCTTGGAGGACTGGGTGCTGCTGGAGGAGGCCACCGAGGCGGGGCTGGGGGGCGCGTCCCTCTTCAGCCCCCGCACCTTGTCCAGCCCGTTCTCTGGGGGGGAGTGGGCAGGGCTGGCCCTGGGCGTGGCGGGGTCCTGGAAGACACGGGGGACGGGTGGGTGGGTGCCCAGGCACCATGGCACCGCCGTGGGCCACAGCTGAGGCTGGGCTGGGCCCCGAAGCGGGTGACCCCGGGCTGCGTGTAGGTCCTCACCTCGTTGGACACGTCCACCACCAGGTCGTCACTCTTGTCCCCGTCACTGTCCTGCAGGGGGGAGCCATGAGGGGCAGGCGCCAAGGCCACCCCCACAGACAGGCCCGACCCCTCCCCGTCCCCGTCCCCGCGGGCAGCCCCCGGGCATGCAGCAGACAGGACAATCACGGGGTGCTCCAGCCCTGCCAGGGCCCGGCCCAGCACGCCAAGGGTCCCGTGAGGGGAGCAGCGCACGGGAGACCTCTGCCCTGCCCCCTAGCCGCTCACTAGAGGACTCGGGTGGCCCCGCCACACTCACGTCGTGGCCCCGCCCCGGCCCCGCCCCACTCACGTAGTGGCCCAGCCCCGGCCCGTCCTCGGCCCTGCGCTTCTTGGCGTCCAGGCTGTAGTCCGCAGGGCTGCGGTGCTTCTCGCTGGCGCGCAGGCTCTCAGCCGGTGACACCGAGTTGTTCTGGGAGGGGGCGGGGGACTGAGCCGGGGGGCCGTGGGCAGCCACGGGGCCTCTCGCGGGGAGCGCGCCCACCCCCCGACGCGAAGGGGCCCGACACTCACCGCACCGGACTCTCTCTCTGGACGGCGCGGGACGGGGCAGAGGGTCCCGAGGGCAGGGCAGAGACAGAGAGGAGCAAGGTCAGGGTCGGGGCCGGGGGCCGCGGCAAAGGCTCTGCTCCAACGGGCTGCTGCTCCGCCTGTCCCGGCCCCCGGCCCCGCGCACCCCTCTCCGGCCGGGAGACAGCCCAGCGGACAGCACGGGACTCCGACCCGGCGCTTGGGGCGCAGGGGCCCGAGGGAGCCAGCAGACGCCCCGCACCCTCCTCACCCCTGTGGTCCAGCTCGTGGTGGTGGCTCTTCTCGTCCTTGACCGCCAGGTGGGCCTGGCCACCCAGGGGCCCGAGCGCCAGCAGCCCCGAGCTGCTTCCAGTCACCGGGGGGAGCCCAGGGGGCTGCAGGCCCGACGGGTGGGGGGGCAGCTGCACCGGGGGGCCGTGCGAGGCGTGAGAGAGGTGCTGAGCCTGGAGCTGCTGCTGCTGTGGGGAGAGCGCGCCTGAGACACCCTCCCAAGGCCCCGCTCCTGACGCTGTGCCCAGCCCGGCTCACGGCAGACTCCATTCTTGGGGTCACACTGCTGTGGGGGGACAGCACCCAGGGAGCCCATGGAGGGTGGGCAGGGCTGTGGGGTCTCTCCTCTCTCAGCACCAGGCACAGCACCCAGGGAGCCCATGGAGGGTGGGCAGGGCTGTGGGGTCTCTCCTCTCTCAGCACCAGGCACAGCACCCAGGGAGCCCATGGAGGGTGGGCAGGGCTGTGGGTGTCTCCTCTCTCAGCACCAGGCACAGCACCCAGGAGCCCATGGAGGGTGGGCAGGGCTGTGGGGTGTCTGCTCTCTCAGCACCCTGCACAGCACCCAGGGAGCCCATGGAGGGTGGGCAGGGCTATGGGGTCTCTCCTCTCTCAGCACCCTGCACAGCACCCAGGGAGCCCATGAAGGGTGGGCAGGGCTGTGGGGTCTCTCCTCTCTCAGCACCCTGCACAGCACCCAGGGAGCCCATGGAGGGTGGGCAGGGCTGTGGGGTCTCTCCTCTCTCAGCACCCTGCACAGCACCCAGGGAGCCCATGGAGGGTGGGCAGGGCTGTGGGGTGTCTCCTCTCTCAGCACCAGGCACAGCACCCAGGGAGCCCATGGAGGGTGGGCAGGGCTGTGGGGTGTCTCCTCTCTCAGCACCAGGCACAGCACCCAGGGAGCCCATGGAGGGTGGGCAGGGCTGTGGGGTCTCTCCTCTCTCAGCACCAGGCACAGCACCCAGGGAGCCTATGGAGGGTGGGCAGGGCTGTGGGGTGTCTCCTCTCTCAGCACCCTGCACAGCACCCAGGGAGCCCCATGGAGGTTGGGCAGGCTGGGGCTCTTGCCTCCAGCGCAGACACCATGCCCCCAGCCCCCGACACCACAGCAGCCTGGCTGACACGGGCCTTCAGCAGAGCCAGGCCGAGCGTGCATAGGGTTGTGTGTGCCGGCCCCGGCAATTCCTGATGAGTTGAGCGGCCCCTGGGCCCAACTGGCAAGGCTCTGGGTGTCCCCCTACCCCGCACACAGGCAGCGAGAACGAGAATGCCCCTGTGCAGCGGGCAGACAGGACACGTACCCCGATGATGGCGTTCAGCTCAGTCATTGTCACCTGCTTGGCGCGCTCCACGGCCTGGGCCACCTGCTGCTGGTGCTGGAGCGGTGGGGCAGAATGCAGGGGGCGGGGCAAGGCGTGAGGGGCGGGGCAAGGCGTGATGGGTGGGGCAGAATGCAGGGGGCGGGGCAAGCTGTGGGAGGGAGGGGGCGTGACAGCGTATGGGGCGGTGCCTAGCAGGAGCCAGGGTGTGGAGGGCCTTGCCCCGCCCCCTACATTCTGCCCCGCCCCTCACACCTTGCTCCTGCAGCTCCTCCCAGGACACCTGCCCCCCAGTCCACCCAAGGGTGCATGGGCCTCACCTCCTGAGACAGGAAGGGCATGATCTGGGCGAGGATGGTGTTGAGTCTCTTGGCGATCTCTGTCTGCGAAATCAGGGGAGCCGTGGGTGGGGGGACCAGGGTCTGGGTGCAGGGCCCGAGGCGGGCTCAGAGCCCCCGGGGAAACCCTGGGGTGGCCCCCACCCAGCTCAGTGCAGGCAAAACCAGGAAGGTTCTCCTTAGGCAAGTATCTGGAGACCCCTGGCCTTCTCCCTAGTTGGGGGGGGGGGCGTCCAAGCAGAGGCCCACAAGGTTGGACAAAGCGTGCCAGGTACAACCAAGGCCAAGACTCAATCCCTGGCACCATCTGAAGGGTGTCACAGCACCAGGGGGAGCTCATGTGGCCTAGAGTGCGCAGCCAGGGTGGGGAGAAGGCGGGCGTGCTGGCCGGCACCCCAGAGGGGCAGCCTGAGAATCAGCGGTCACTGACTCACCGACCGGACACTTCCTGCTCCTCCTGGGCCTGCAGACCCGCCCCTTCCCCTTTTCACAGGACCCCAAATCTCGGCTTTCTCATCTCTCCCAGCCCCTCTTCCCCTTTCTTGCCGAGCAGCCCGCCCCCAGCTGCAGCAGTTCACCTCACACACCCGAGGCTCCGGGTCAGGTCCCAGAACCACGTGCACCTAAGAGTGAGGCGCTGCCTCCCCTGCCCCGTGCTAAGTCAACTCGTCTCCAATGAGCGAGCGAGGGAACTGGGCCGGAACAGCACAGGGACAGAGTCTCCTGCCTGGGGCCCCGAGGCCTGGGTCCAGCCCCGCCACCCCTCCAGCCAGGGCCAAGTGGGCTCTGGTTTCCTAGAACTGAGATGAAGCCAGGTCTCGGGCGGTGCTGAACCCCCAGACCACATCCTCCCACCCCCGAGGGAGGAGGGGGAGGGAGACACAGATTTCAAAAGGAAACTGGAAGGGAAGAGGCCCCAGAGGAAGTGGGGGCCCGGGGGTCAGAGGATCCCACACTGGCCCCCCAAGCCTGGGGTGAGGCCGCTCTTCACCACAGACGCCCCCAGCTGGGCCTGCCAGTCCCCACACCGAGGGGCCACCTCCCCGGGGACAATGGGCCGCCCTGTCCTGAGCCCCACGCTGTCAGCCCACTCCTGCCACCAGCCGGCCCCTCAGGAGGGTTGGGGGGCTGCACCCCAGCCCTGGCTTCACAGGAAAGGGACGGGCTCCCCTCATCCACGTGCAGGCAGAGACCCCGGGGAGGCCACCTCCAGTCAGCTCAGCACCAGAGCCCAGGGCGGTGGGGTCAGGCTTCTGCAAGAGCTGAGGCGAGGCCCTGCATGCGGGACTGGACACACGGACACAGGAGCCGGCTCAGAGCCCCCTGGAGCAGAAGGGACCCGGAAGCTTCTCCAGGGCAACTGGGGCTTCCTGCCCAGCCACATTCAGTGCCCTTCTCCAGGGAAGACAGGACAAGGGACAAGGAGACACCTCCCGACCCCTCCAACATGGACAGCCCAGACAGGCTGGGGGACTGCACGGGGCAGGGGGCTGAGCTCAGGGGATCCTGAAGCAGAGACAAGTGCCGCCAGCTGTGGGGCTGGAGAGACTGCTCTGGGAGACGGACGTGGGGGACCTCGGGGGGCTCACAGCCCTAGGCCCTTCCACCTTCGGGGGGCTGTCACTGACCCCTGGCCCCTCACAACTAAAAGACAGGACTGAACAAGGCACCCCAAAGCCTCTAAGCCCAGCCCCTCGGGACTTCATATGGAGGGCACCCTATCATCCCCAAGCCTGCAGAGCTGCGCACCACAGGCCCTGGGTTTGAGCCCTGGCACCACACGTGATGGCCAGCACCACGGGAAGCTCCGTGGCTGGTGGGCAGCGCCGTGCCGTGCTGTCTCTCCCCTCTGCCTGTCTCCCTCTTCTCTCAAATGGATCAAGAGACGAGGCCAGGAGGCTGCTCAGTGGGACCGAGTGGGGTCAGAGTCCATGGTGCCTCAGTTTCCCCTGTGGCTGGATAAGTCTGTGTGGACTCAGGGCTTCTGTGCCCCTCCCCCACCAGCACCAGCACCCACTGTGGGAGAGGGGGGCTGGCCTGAGGGGACCCCTGGCTCCATCCGTCCAGAAGCCTCCAGGGATACTGGCGGGAAGCAGGGCTGAGGGAGAGGAGGGCAGGGAGAGAGGAGGGAAGGGGGGAGCACTGGCTGGACCTGACGCCATTAACGTACGAGCAGGCTGGGCAGGGCCGCGAGGGTGCCCCCGCGTTTCCCGGGGTGCCCGTCAGCTCAACGTGGGTGGGCCTTCATGGCCTCGGAGGCCCAGTGACCACGGACAGCCGGAAAACGCCGACGGCCTAACTGAAGGCTGTCCAGGAAGACCGGGAGGCTCCGCTCTCACACCAGGGAGTCTCCAGGCCGGGAAGCCGGGCTTGCACGCCCCAGGCCCCGGGCTCAGCCCCAGCAGAGCAGTGTGCCAGCCGGCCCCAAGCCCCGGGTTCAAGCCCCCACGCCACCGGCCACCAAGGGCTCAGAAGACGAACCTTGAGTAAAGGGAAGTGCTGGGGGGGTCCCTCTCCAGTCAGGGCAGCCCCCCAGAAGGAAGCGGCCTAGTGGGCAGGACCGTGCAGACCAGCGCCCGTGCCCCCCACAGCCACTCCCTACCACAGCCCGGGTCAGCGTGGGCTGTGCCACAGGCACCCGTAGGGCCCCGCTCTGCCGGGCGGTCCTGCCCTCGCCCACAACCGGGCGCCCCGCTCCGCTCTGCCCTCTCCCCAGTCTCCGCAGAGCCAGGGGCTCCCCCGGCACCCTCCTCCGGGTATAGCCAACCCCCGGTGGACACGGCGGCCGCAGCACCCACCTCGGTGGAGCCTCCACTCTGCCGCCACCCGAGACCCCCCCCAGACCCCCGCAGCCCTACACCCAGGGCAGAGTGGCCGTGGCGACCGGCCCTCTGGCGGCTCCCTCAGGTCTCCACTCCAAGGGGGTGCGGGGAGTCGCTGAGCCCCGTCTGGCTGGAGGCCCCAAGTTTGATCCCTGACGCCACACTGTGGCCTCTCTCTGAACAGACCGACCAGTTGGTCTTTTTAGGAAGAGAGAGGAGACGGCGGGGCGGGCAGCCCGCTCCTTTCCGCCCCCGGCAGCAGAGCGGGCGTGTCTGGCAGCCCCAGCAACAGCAGATCCCACCCGCAGACGGGAGCCTCTGGGGTCTGCAGAGCCCACAGGAGCGGGTGTCTGCCGTGTGCTCCCAGCCCCGGGTCCGAGCCAGGCTCTATGCTGTCTCTCCACCTCTCTCTCTGAGGAAGTCGGCTCAGAAACCGAGAGGAATCGCGTGGGAGGACCCGGATCCCCCACCTCAACAGAAAGCGCGCTAGAGGCTGGGCACGGGGGCCGGCGGAGGGAGGGACGGCACCCAGGGCACCTGCCCCAGCACCCCGAGTCCCAGACAAGAACGGGCCACTCCCACAGCAAGACCGGCCGCCACGCCAAGTCTGCCCGCACTGCGGGCCGGGCCAAACCGGGCACAGCCGAGCCTCTCCCAGCCCCGCGGCCTCCGTGACGCCCAGACCGCAGGAGGCTCGTCGCGGGGTGATGGGGCAGGCTGGCCACAGAGGCCGCACCCGCCAGGCCGGTCGGGCTAGGATCTCCCAGGCTCTCCGCCAGCGCCTCGCCCTCTGCCCGCCCCCGGCACTCGGCCGGCAGTGCCAGGAAGACAGGCGGGCGTGGGGCCACCCCGGTGATGGCACTGCCGCCCTCCGCAGGGAAGGTCTCACGGCAGACTGTTCACACACACCCTCTTCCCTGGGGGAACCCCACCCCGGCCTGGCCGGCGTCTGTAGTCTGTCCAGCGTCTGGGGCACGAGTGTCCCCTTCCACTCTCCCCTGCAGCAAGGCCAGGCCCCCAGGCTCCTGGGACAGACAGACAGACGGGCAGACAGAGGCACTGCTGGCCAGTCCCCAGCCCAGCTGCTGAGCAGAGCCTCTTACCTGCTTGTGCATCTCGATGTTGAGGCCATAGGACATCTCGTAGTACTGAGCCGTGCACAGGACAGGGGAAGAGGGACAGAGGGACAGTCACTGACAGGCTCCAGGCCCTGGCTGTTGGGGGACGGGACGGACACACGCTCACCTGACACTTGGCCCTGCCCCCCACACCCCAGGGCCTGTTCCAGCAAGTCGGGGTTCACCAGGGGCTCCCCTGAGAGTCACCACCGCCCGCCCCAGGCCTCACCGTGGAAACAGCAGGCTGGCTGGCACCCTGGGGCCCACCCTCACCTGAGCAGCTTGGGGGGGGGGGTCCCCGGGGAGGGCAGTGGAACAGGGAAGCCAGAGAGACCCCCTTGGCGGGACGACCCACTCTGCCAGCTCCCAGAAACTTTCCAAACGCTCGCAGGGCTGTCTCCCCGGCGGCTGGGGCCACAGCAGAGGGGCAAAGCGGAGAAGGCCCTGCGCCGTCCTCCTCCAGGTGACCCCGGGAAGCGGGGGCTGCGCCCAGGGACCCCCTGCACACACGCATGCACACACGCATGCACACACACGCACACACATACACACACACGCACACACTCACTCACACACAGGCGCACACACGTCTCACCATCACGTAATGCCGCTGCATGTCCGTCTTCTCGTTGGCCAGCTTGTCGTACTCCACCTTGAGGCTGCGGGGTGGGTGGGGGTCAGCCTCAGAGCCCTGCCCGCCCCCGCCCCCGCCCGCCCCGGCCGGCAGCGCCCCGCAGTCTGGGTCCCGGGACAAGCCCGAACTTCCCGGGCTGGAGGCAGAGGGGCTGCTCGGCCTCGTGGTGGCGGGAGGGGGAGGCGGGAGGCGGGAGGCCGAGGGGAACAAAGCAAAAGGCACCGGGTGGGGGCCCTCGCCCCTCGCCCCTACCTGTGGTACTGCGCCTGCAGGAACTGGAACTCGTCTTTGATCCGGTCGCACGACTCGGCCACCGTGAACTTGAACCCCGGCTGCCCGGGCTGGTGGGGGGCCTGGCACGCAGGGCGGGGGGCAGGCGGGGTGAGCGGGGGGGCGCCGGGCTGGGGAGGGGCGCGCGCGGCGGCCGCCTTTGTGGGGCCCGGCCGGGCGGGGGGCGCCCCGCTACTCACCGGATGCCGGCCCTGCGGAAACATGGCCGGCGGGGCCCCGGCGGAGCGTCCCCGTGCCGGTGCCCGTCCCCCGCCGAGTGTCCGGCCGGGCGGCCGAGACAAAGGCCGCGGGCTTTGTGCGCTACGGCTGCGTCAGGGCGGGGGGCCGCGCCGGCATCCCGGGCCGCGGCCGGGGCTTCACTGCGGCGGGGGGCCCCGGGGCGGCCCCGCCATGGGGTGCGGAGGCCCCCGGGGGCCGGGCGGGGCGCGGCGGGCGGCGGCGGCGGCGGACCGGCCGGGCACGGGAGTCGGCGGGCCGGGCGGCCCCGGAGTGCCCCCGCGCCCCGCGTCCCCGGCCGGGTCCCCGCGGCGCCACCGCGCCCGGAGCGCGGGCTGGAAGCGCCGATGGGGGGGGGCCGCGCGCCGCCTCTGGGGCGCCCTCCTCTCCGCGCTCCCGCCCCCGCCGGCGCCCCCCGCACGCACGCGAGCCCCCCGCCCCGAAAAGTGTGGGCGCCGCGGGGACACGCAGCCGGCGAGCACGAGGTCCGCGCCGCGAGCGCAGCTCCAAATAGGGCCGCGGAGCAGCCCGAGCGCGGCCGCCGAGCCGGCCAATGGGAGCGCGCGGGCCCACGTGGGGAGCGGGGCGCGGCCTGCCATTGGCCGGCGCCACG
Organism: Erinaceus europaeus; assembly: GCF_950295315.1. Classification (NCBI taxonomy): domain Eukaryota; kingdom Metazoa; phylum Chordata; class Mammalia; order Eulipotyphla; family Erinaceidae; genus Erinaceus; species Erinaceus europaeus. Next base: position 1,418,985 of record NC_080177.1, on the reverse strand, counting down.
CTACGTCACAAAGCCTCCTGTGTCTGAAAGTATGCGCGTGGCCACGCCCCCGGCTCCGCCCCCGCCCGGGAGGGGAGGGGTCCTCGAGGGGGGCACCCGCTGCGGGGGGGGGGCGGCCTGCGGGAGAGGGGCCGCGCGGGGTCGGGCCTCCGCCGAAGCCGGCGATAAATAGAGGCCGTGATAGTCCCGCCCGCGCCTCCTCCTCTCTCCCTCCTTTCTCTTGTATTTTTCCCACGATCTACCAGCAAATGATTGTCTGGCGGGAGGGCAAGGGACAGCGACAAAAGGGAAGGGAGACACGGCCGAGCCGGAGGACCTCCCCCCCCCCCCCCCGGCTGCGGCGGTGCCCCGCGTCCCCCCGCTCCTCGGGTGGGGTCTGCGGAGCGGCCCAATTAGCCGCCATCAAGCCAACAGCGCCACTTGTCACTCCCGCGTTGCCACGAGACTTAGGGCCCACCCGAGGGTGGCTCCCGGGCCGCCTCCCTCCGCGTCTGTTTTCCTCCTTCCCGGGGGCCCGCGGCGCCTGCCCGCCCCCAGCCGCTCTCCTTTGTCTCCGCGACGGCCACGGGCCTCGGGGCCGGGGGGTGGGGGGACACGCCGAGCCCCAGGCCGGGGGAGCCGCGAGGAGCCGCCTCGGGGCCGGGGGCGCAGGTGGCCCGGCCCGTCCTGGCGCGCGGGGTCCCCTCGGGGCGCGGGTGGGGGAGGGGCGGCGGGGGGTCCCCATCCGACGCCGCTGCGCCCCCGGACCCCAGGCCCCCTCCTGCACACGTGGGGACGCCCCCGACCCGCCCCCGAGCCCCGCTCCGCTTATTTACTCTCCTAAGTAAACACAGAAGCCGGGGCTCGGCCGCGCGCCCACGGGGGGGAGAGCCCGGCCCCCCGACAGCTGCGCGCATCTGGCCGCCGCCTCCGCGGCCCAAAATGGCCGCCCCCCGCCCCCCGCGCGCCGCGGCCCCGCCCCCTGACGTCACCCGCGAGCGCCCGGAGCTCGCCGCGCGTCGCCCCCTAGCGCTGCGACCCCACGTGGGCCCCCCGGCCCCGTCCCCGTCCCCGAACGCGCACAGAGAGCCAATCAGGGGCCGCGGAGAAGGCGACCCGCGTCTGATTGGGCGGAGGGCGGAGCGACGTCGGTCCCGGCCCAAGCTGTCGGTCAAACCCACGAGGGCCGGCGGCGCTGACAAATGCCGAGGCTCCCGAGCCTTCGGCTTGCAAATAGCGCTTGGAATGGCTGCTTAATTAGCTTAGAATGGCTTTCCTTCCAGCTCAAACAATCTGTCACTACCATGTGGTACAAAGGAGCCATGCATAAAAAAGTAAGCAGAGGCTAAATATCAATTTGATTTTGTGTATCAAAGGAATATTTTATTTTTCTCCCTCGTACGAAACGTATCCATTTAAATAATAAAGGTAAACACACACACACAAACCAAAAAAAAAAAAAGAGAGAGAGAGAGAAAAGAAACAAATCAAAAAGCAAAAGTAGGGGAGAGAGGAAAGAGAAAAAGATAAGGGAAAGAAAATAAATAAATAAAACCACCTCGGGCTGGCGGCCCTGGGGTTGCTGGGCGCGCCTGGACCCGGTGATTGCTGCGGCCGCGGCCCGGACCCCCCCCCCCCGGGGATTAAGCGTTTCGCTGTTGCTCAGATGTCCGGAGGGCGGCGGGGGAGGGGCGGGCGGCGGGGGAGGGGCGGGCGGGCGGGCTGTAAAAGCTCTTTGAAGTTGCTAATCAGAGTGCGGGGGGTGGAGACCCGTAAACTGGGGGGAGGGGGAATCCCACAGCAGGTCTGGATTTGTAGGCTGGGGGGGGGGGCCGCCAGGACTCAGCGTGCATTAAGCCTGCGAGACACCCCCTACCCCCACCACAGCTGCGGGTCGGGTCAGGGCTCACCTGAAGGTTTTTGGGTTATTGGGGCGGGGGGTGGCGCCGGGACCCTCCTGGCAGGCTGCAGAGGCTCGTGTTGCTGGGGTTCTGCGGGCCTCGGGGTGCCCACGGCCTAGGGTGTCCCCTGCCCCGAGTGAAGAGATACAATCAAGGGGCGGTGGGGGGGAGGAGGTGCCTGAGGCCAGCTGACCAGGCAAGATTCGAACCCAGGTCATGCAGTGCCTTCGCTCCGTATGCATGCATCCCTGCCCGGCTCCAGCCGAGGACCCCCGGGCCTGGTCCCTCACTGCCTGCGGGGACCCCTGAGCCCACAGAGCACCGGGCAGGGAGAGGAGTGAGTGGCCTCCCCTAGCCCACGCCCGACTCACAAATTGGAGAGAGAGAAAAAAAAAAGCAGCTGGGAGGAAAGGCAGTGTTGTACTGTGTGACAGGAGAGAAAAGAGAACCCCAGAACCGCGTCCAGGGCTCCCGGGCTGCCCCGGCCAGCCGGCGGGCGGGGAGAGTTCAAGCGTCCCTGTCTCCAGCTCTAATTGGAAGCGCTTCCACCGTCCGTGTTTCCAGAAGTGTCGCTACCGGCCGGCCTTTCCATTGGCTGCTTAATGGACGACCTGGAGTCCACCCACGTGGGACAGGAATTCCTGGCACGGCAAGAAAAATAAATAAATCACCCGGTAAGCCCCAAAGCCAGGCCTGGATCTCAGTGGCCGCTCTCCCGCCTGGGTTTGGGGGTGCGTCGTGGGGGCAGCCCTGCCCCTCGCTGGGGTGCATAGGGCGGGGGTCCCGGGCAGGCTGCGAGCCTCCCATTTGAGGAACCGGGCCCAGCCCCCCCCTCACGTACACACACACTCCCTCCCGCCGCCAGGGGTGGCTTCCTTACCCATTTCTGGGCAGCCCGGGATTCCCCAGCTGCGGGAGAAACGCCCCCCAGGGGCTCCCCAGAACCCCGTCCCTCGCCCCCAGTCTCCCAGGCCGTTCCCAACAAGCACTTCCCTGCCCGCCCCGAGCAGGAGGAAAGGGAATTGGTGTTTATTTAACAAACTTACAGGCCTCACTCCTGCCAGACACTGCTCTGAGCACTTGACAAATATTAACACACTTAACCCTCTCGCCATGGACTAAGTGGGTGCTAGCAGGATCACCCCGATTCAGCAGAGGGCGCGATGGGTCATCAGGGGAGCTTGGGGGCTCTGGAGTCTCACCCCCATCCCCTCAGCTGCAGCAGATTTTTCTGAGGATGAGGAACAAGGGCGAAGGAGGGAGCAGGGCCCTGGCTCTCTATCCAGCTACCTTCCCGTTCATCTACCCATGTGACCTGTGTCCAGCCACCCACCCAGACACCCACCCATCCATTCACCCACCCACCCATGCACCCATGCATCCATCCATCATCCAGCCAAGCCAGCCATACACTTTCTACCTGCTTACCTCCCCTATCTATCCACCCATCTACCTTCTTACCTATGTATCTATCCATCCATCCATCCATAGGTCTTTTTACCTACTCTTCTACATAGCTGCTTGCCCATCCTTCTAGCTATCCTGCACCTACCCATCCACACACCATCCATTTGTCATTCATCCAGCCACCCATCTGTCTGTCCAAACATATTGTCCATTTGTCTGTCTGTCCATTCATCCACCACCATCTCCAAATCTGACTGCAGGGCAAGAACCCCCACTCCCGGCAGCAGCCCCCAGGACTCCCCAGAGGCAGCCCCTCCCCTACATCTGTGTCATGTCTGAGACTGAGCCCCAGGGGGTGGGGTGGGGGGATCCTGGGCCAGGAGAGCTTGTGTCCACATGGACGCCTACCTGCAGGGCGGGGACAATGGGGGGGGGGGTGTGCCAGGCCCCGTGAGCGAGGCCAGTGCCTGCCCTCCCGGCTTCACCCCTGCCAGGGACTGGGCACCACAGGTCTAGAGGACCTCCTGGCCTTGGGGACCTACCAGCCCCCAACTACCCTCAGTCCCTGAGAGACAGAGGGGCTGGGGGGGCAACAGGGCAGGAGGGGGTGACCAGCTGCACTGCTGCTGGGGGACAAGTGGGCAGGACAGACAGAGTCCCACAGGAGGCCAGACTCCCCACAGGACACCTGGACAGGGCCTGGGGGCATCAGCTCAGCCCTATGCAGGAGAATGTCCACCCCCCCCCCCCGAGAGGCCCCCAGACCACAGAGAGCAAGGAGGTGGGCCGGGAGGGAGGGACATCTCAGCCCCAGAGCTGCCGCCCCAGTGCCCTGACACCCCCATGCGGTGCTGGGCCTTGAGCCTGGACCATGTGTGTGAGGAGGCCACCCCCACCCTGTGAGCTGTCGTTCCAAATTTTAAAGATGGGCCCCTGTGGACGGACAGGGCAGCCAGCTCAGCCCAGGAGAGTGCAGGACTTGCCTGCCTGAGCCTGAGGTTCCATCCCTACCCTGCACCACCTTGATCAGAGCTGAGCAGGGTCTCTCTCTCTCTCTCTCTCCCTCCCTCCCTCCCTCCCTGTGTGTGTGTGTGTGTCTGGCTCTTTGTGAGTCTCTCTCTGTCTCTTTATCTCTCTCATGCTGGCTCTGGCTCTTTCTCTGTGCATGTCTCTCTCTGTGTCTTTCTCACTGTCTCTCTCTCTCTCATCAAGCTTTTACTAAGAGAACAAAGTTGCCCCACAGAGGCTGGGAGAGCCTCCAGTGTTCTGAGGACAGGGACCCCAGCCTGGGGGTGGGGGTCACAGAGAGGAGGAGCCCACTAGCTGCTGACATCTCTCCCGCCCCCACCCTGCAGAGCGAGCGGAAAGTAGGGTTCTGCTTCCTCTTTAGCAGGGATCTCGGCAGCGGGTGACAGCAGAGGTCAGCTTCTAGAGACCCAGTGGGACCTGTGCCGTCAGTCACCAGTAAGTGGGGGGGACAGTCCCAGAAGGGGGTGGAGTGGTGCTTCCCATGCCAGCACGACCCCTGCTCGAGCCCAGCTGGGCACAGAAAGGACCCCGGGGAGAGTGACAAGACTCTGAGCAGGTGTGCGGAGTTTAAACTTTACACACATGTGTTTTATTTATGTTGGATAGAAACAGAGAAATTGAGAGGGGAAGGAGAAATAGAGAGGGTGCCTGGCGGTGGTGCACCTGGTTAAGCGCTCACATTACAGGGCACAAGGACCCGGGTTCAAGCCCCTGGTCCCCACCTGCAGGGAGAAAGCTTCATGAGTGGTGGAGCAGGACTGCAGGGGTCTCTCTGTCTTCCTCTCCTCTCTCAATTTCTGTCTCTATCCAATGATAAATAAATAAATAAATAAAATATGTTTGAGAGAGAGAGGAACTGCAGCCAGCCTCACTGCACTGCTTTCCTGTCCCGCCCTTTGCGTGCTCAGCCAGGTGCGCCCCAGAGAAGGTAAATGCCCTCAGGACAAAGAGGTGAAGTGGAAATCAGGCAAAGGTGGTGTGAGGTGTGCAAGACAGCTTGTGGGGGCCCACCCCTGCAGCCATGGAGAGGATGGTCCCCTCCAATCTCCATCACACCCCTCAGTCGAGGGGGCAGGCAGGTTTGGGGTTACCTCCCTCGAAGCGGGGTCTGCTGACAACCTCCTGCCTGCCCCAGTGTGGGGGGCAGGCAATGAGGAGCCCCCCGCCCCCGTGGCCGCTCCTTCTGGGGGTTCATGGCCGACCGCAGCCCCCGCACCAGGCCTGCCTCCTCTGGGTCCACGGAGCAGAGGAGCAGAGCCAAATGCCACCAGCTCTGCTCTGCTCGGGGGGGGGGGGGGGGGGGGGGGAACCAGGACACTGGGGGACAAGGGGGAGCTGGGCTTGGCGCTGGGTCTGGATGGGGGACAGGTGTCTCTGGCAGGCGAATGTCCCCCCAAAGCTGTGAAAGGGTGGAGGGGGGTGTATATGGGATGGGGCAGCAGAAGCCCTGCAGACACTCAGCTGGGCCCAGGCCACCTCCTGCACCCCCCAGCACTTCCATAAGTGACCTGCTGTCCCCAGGCAGGTGTGACCTGAGCTCCCCCCTCCCCTCACCCCTGGGTGCCCTGGCCCAGCCCAGACAGAGGTGGATGCCCCTCCCCTGCCCCCTGCCTCCCTGCAGGAGCTTCTGAACCAAAGGGCAGTTCCTAAGGCCCTGGGTGCCCCAGAACAAGACAGTGTCCCTGCCCCCCAGTTTCCTGGCCTGTGGGGGAGGGCGAGGGGAGGAAGCCGGCAGTTCTTGAGCAGCCTGGGGGTTGGGGGGGTGTTTCCTGCAAACGTGGGGGCCCCCGGGGCTTTCTGGGGCTCTCCCCGGCAGACAGGGGGTTCCCCAATAATATCCCAGTGCCCTGTGCTGACCCTGGTATCTGTCCCCGTCTGTGCAGAGGGCCAGTGGGGACTGTGACTCTTGGGGTGGCTGCTGGAGCTGGTTTCTGTCCCCTAAGGTCCTTCTCAGTGTCCTGGGGGTGGGGGCAGTGTCGGGGGGTGAGCTGAGCCCCCAGAAGAGCCACCACTCGGACCAGAGGTGGTGCAGCAGCTGGAGCCCAGACTTGCCAGTGTGAGGCCCTGGGTTCAATCCCAAGCACTCCGTGCCTCTCACTCTGAGAAACGAAAATGTATGGACTGACACCCGGTACAGCAGCAAACACAGATGTGAGTATGGGGCCTCAGAAACAGCTCATGAGCCCTGGCACCACACGGAGAGGCACTCTGGTACCAGAAGAAGCTCCAGTGCTTGGGTGTCTCTCCATTTCTCTCTCTCTCTGAATGTAAAAGTCGCCCAGAAAGGGGCCAGGTGGTGGTGCACCTAGTTCAGCACTCATACTGCAGTGTGCAAGGACCCGGATTCAAGCCCCCGGTCCCCACCTGTAGGGAGAAAGCTTCACAAGCGGTGAGGCAGGGCTGTGGGAGCCTTTCTGTCTCTCTCCCTCTCCTCTCCATCTCCCCTCCCCTCTCAGTTTCTCTCTGTCTTTATCCGATAATAAATAAATTTAAAAACCTTAAATAAATAAAGAAAAGTATCCCAGAGCAGTGACGTCACTCATGCTCTGGGCCCCGGGGTCCAGAAAGACAGAGGTGAAGGGGGGCCTGTGTCCTGTCCTGTGTTGGGACCCCCCCCCCCGGTCCCCCACACTCCCACCTTCCTGCCTTTCTTTTTTTTCCTTTTTTTTTTCCTCCTCCAGGGTTATTGCTGGGCTTGGTGCCTGCACCATGAATCCACCGCTCCTGGAGGCCACTTTTTTCCCCCTTTTGTTGCCCTTGTTGTAGCTTCGTTGTGGTTATTATTATTGCCCTTGTTGACGCAATTCGTTGTTGGATAGGACAGAGAGAAATAGAGAGAGGAGGGGAAGACAGAGAGGGGGAGAGAAAGACAGACACCTGCAGACCTGCTTCACCGCCTGTGAAGCGACTCCTCTGCAGGTGGGGAGCCGGGGCTCGAACAGGGATCCTTACGCCGGTCCTTGTGCTTTGCGCCACATGCGCTTAACCCGCTGCGCCACCGCCCGACCCCCCCTTCCTGCCTTTCTTCTGCCTCCATCTCCCTCAGGGTGCTCCTACCCCCCCCCCCCGGGGAGGGGCGCACAGGCCACCCTGGAAGTCACCCACCGCTCCAGCCTCCTTCCCCGTCGCAGGATTCCCGCTGACTCGGGAAAGAGGGGCAGAGGGTCCTCTGAGGACCTGCTGTCACCACCCCTGTCCCCGCTCCCTGGCTGATAGCTTATCTGTGACACGGCGGCTCTCAGCACTGCGCACGCCACCCTCCAGGTCCGAAGCAGCCTGGTGACAGCCGGTCACAGGACACAGGCACCTGGCCAGTGGGCCACGTGGGTGCAGGAGTGCGGGTGCTGATCTGCGTGTCTCCTTGGTGAGGGAGCAGAGATTCCCCCTGCGTGGGGCTGGGTGGGGCTCTAGGTTTTCCTAGAAAGGGGGGTCCACACAGCGGCCCGGGGTGAGGCTCCGTGAGGGGCAGCTCCCCCTCCGCCCAGTCAGGACCACTCAGAACCCGTCTCCTCTTCTGGGTTCTGGGAGCTGGGCTCAGTGGCTCCCCAGACCGAGGGGCCCACGCTCTGCTGGACTCGTTGTGGACAGCAGACCGGTGGACCTGGGTTCGAGTCCCCGTCGCCACATGGGGGCTTCACACACGGGGGGAAGCTTATTGAATGACGGAGCAGGCCTGTGGTGTCTCTCTCCTCTCTATCTCTCACCCTGTCTCTGGAAAACAGAGCGGCTGCTTCCACATCTGCCGTCCCTCTGCTTACAGGGCTGATCCTGAGGATGGGCTGTGACCTCTGCTTGGGACAGGGAGGAGGCCCAGGGGCTGAGCGTGGGACTTGCAGGCCTGAGGTCCCAGGTTTGATCCTTGGTTTCATGTGTGCCGGGACTGAGCCGTGTTCTGATCTCTTTCTCACTTTACAATAAATCAAACAACAAAACATCTACCAGGCCCAGGCCCAGGACCTCTCTGCCCCAGGGAGGACCAGGCCAGCGGGACTCAGGGCAGGGGGCCCCCAAGATTGCCCTCTGAGGTCCACACTCCGATGTCCTTCTCAGGATCCTGTGAGCAGATATCCCACACCTGCTCCCCAGTCCCGGACTCCCTCTCAGAGAAGAGTGTGAGGCTGGAGGTGCACAGAGAAGGGGGCCTCACACTCTCCAGCCCGAGGCCCTAAGTTCAGTCCCCGGCATCTTGTGAACCAAGGATGCTCTGACCCCCTCCTCTCTCTCTTTTTTCTTGTACTTTTTTTTTTTTTTTAACTTTTATTTATTTATTCCCTTTTGTTGCCCTGGTTGTTTTATTGTTGTAGTTATTATTGTTGTTGTTGGACAGGACAGAGAGAACTGGAGAGAGGAGGGGAAGACAGAGGGGGAGAGAAAGACAGACACCTGCAGACCTGCTTCACCGCCTGGGAAGCGACTCCCCTGCAGGTGGGGAGCCGGGGGCTCGAACCGGGATCCTCACATGCCACGTGCGCTTAACCCGCTGTGCTATCGCCTGGCTCCCCTCTCTCTCTCTTTTCTACTTCTCTCTCCCTCTCTCTGTATCTGTCTTTCTATTTCTCTCCCCCCTCCTCTTTTTCTCTCCTCTTCTCTCTGTATCTGTCTTTCTATTTCTCTCCCCCCTCCTCGTTTTCTCTCCTCTTCTCTCTGTATCTGTCTCTATTTCCCTCTCTCCCCCTCCTCGTTTTCTCTCCTCTTCTCTCTGTATCTGTCTCTATTTCCCTCTCTCCCCCTCCTCGTTTTCTCTCCTCTTCTCTCTGTATCTGTCTCTATTTCCCTCTCTCCCCCTCCTCGTTTTCTCTCCTCTTCTCTCTGTATCTGTCTCTATTTCCCTCTCTCCCCCCTCCTCGTTTTCTCTCCTCTTCTCTCTGTATCTGTCTCTATTTCCCTCTCTCCCCCTCCTCGTTTTCTCTCCTCTTCTCTCTGTATCTGTCTCTATTTCCCTCTCTCCCCCTCCTCGTTTTCTCTCCTCTTCTCTCTGTATCTGTCTCTATTTCCCTCTCTCCCCCTCCTCGTTTTCTCTCCTCTTCTCTCTGTATCTGTCTCTATTTCCCTCTCTCCCCCCTCCTCGTTTTCTCTCCTCTTCTCTCTGTATCTGTCTCTATTTCCCTCTCTCCCCCTCCTCGTTTTCTCTCCTCTTCTCTCTGTATCTGTCTCTATTTCCCTCTCTCCCCCTCCTCGTTTTCTCTCCTCTTCTCTCTGTATCTGTCTCTATTTCCCTCTCTCCCCCTCCTCGTTTTCTCTCCTCTTCTCTCTGTATCTGTCTCTATTTCCCTCTCTCCCCCCTCCTCGTTTTCTCTCCTCTTCTCTCTGTATCTGTCTCTATTTCCCTCTCTCCCCCTCCTCGTTTTCTCTCCTCTTCTCTCTGTATCTGTCTCTATTTCCCTCTCTCCCCCTCCTCGTTTTCTCTCCTCTTCTCTCTGTATCTGTCTCTATTTCCCTCTCTCCCCCTCCTCGTTTTCTCTCCTCTTCTCTCTGTATCTGTCTCTATTTCCCTCTCTCCCCTCCTCGTTTTCTCTCCTCTTCTCTCTGTATCTGTCTCTATTTCCCTCTCTCCCCCCTCCTCGTTTCTCTCCTCTTCTCTCTGTATCTGTCTCTATTTCCCTCTCTCCCCCTCCTCGTTTTCTCTCCTCTTCTCTCTGTATCTGTCTCTATTTCCCTCTCTCCCCTCCTCGTTTTCTCTCCTCTTCTCTCTGTATCTGTCTCTATTTCCCTCTCTCCCCTCCTCGTTTTCTCTCCTCTTCTCTCTGTATCTGTCTCTATTTCCCTCTCTCCCTCCTCGTTTTCTCTCCTCTTCTCTCTGTATCTGTCTCTATTTCCCTCTCTCCTCTATTCCTCCCTCCTCCTCCCTCTTTGTCTCTGTCTCTTTTCTTTCCTTCTTTCTCATCATCATTATTATTTGCCACCGAGGGTGTGGCTGGGTGGGGAGTCAGACCTGGGAACACAGAGAGGACAGCAGAGAGAGGGGTGGGCGTGTGGCCTGGGGTCATGGGGTGGGGGCAGCAGCCTGGGGTGTTGGGGGGCAGCGGGCCCTAGGGGCTGAGCACAGGAGGGCCAGCCTGAAGGTCACTGTCACAGGCCTGTGGGGCACGAAGGAGGATGCCCCCTTGGCTCTCAGGCCACGACCTTCTGGAGGTTCGGACACCAGAGGTGTGAGGATCCTGGAAGGCTCCATGGGTGGGGGCCCCAGGCTCCCCTCCCCCCAGGCTCTGAGTCTGAGCACCTGCTGAGGGCGTCAGGGACTCCCAGAAAGGGGAGGAAAAACCAGGCGACTAATTGTCTCCCGGGGGCCGGGGCCTGGTGACAGCAGCACCCAAGGGACCCGCCACCCGCTCCCTCAAGATCACTTTCCACTTGCTGTTTCCACCTGAGTTTCCATGCCAGGCTTGGGCCCCAGGGTGCCAGGCTTCGGGGTGGGGGGAGGCCTGGGGGTGCTGAGGTCAGAACGTCAGGCTCAGGCCCGGCACTGGCCTGGTGGCTGGCTTGGCTTCTTCGTCTGGGAACAAACAGGTGAAGCAGAGTGTCCTCAAGCTAGTGATAAAGAAAGAGAGAGATGGGAGGGGGGGGAGACAGACAGGGGAGAGAGAGTGAGACAAACAGAAGGAGGGAGAGAGAGTGACAGATGGAGGAGAGAGAGTGAAAGAGGAGGAGAAAGGCGGATGGGAGAGAGAATGAGAGGGGAGAGAGGGAGAGGGGGAGGGGGAGGGGGAGAGGGAGGGAGGGAGAGGGGGAGGGGGAGGGAGAGAGGGGGAGGGGGAGAGGGAGGGAGAGGGAGAGAAAGAGAGGGGGAGGGAGAGGGAGAGAGGAGAGGGGGAGGGGGAGGGAGGGAGAGGGGGAGGGAGGGGGAGAGGGGGAGAGGGAGAGGGGAGGGGGAGAGGGAGGGAGGGAGAGGGAGAGAGGGGGAGGGAGAGGGGGAGAGGGAGGGAGGGAGAGAGGGAGAGGGAGAGGGGGAGGGAGGGAGGAAGGAAGGGAGAGAGGGAGAGGGGGAGGGAGGGAGAGGGAGAGGGGGAGGAGAGGGGGAGAGAGAGGGAGAGAAAGAGGGGGAGGGGAGGGAGAGGGAGAGGGAGGGGGAGGGGGAGAGGGAGAGGGAGAGAGGGAGAGGGGAGGGGAGAGAGGGAGAGGGGGAGGGGGAGGGAGGGAGAGGGAGAGAGGGAGAGGGAGAGAGGGAGAGGGAGAGGGAGAGAGGGAGAGAGGGAGAGGGAGAGAGGGAGAGGGAGGGGGAGGGGGAGGGGGAGGGGGAGGAAGGGAGAGGGAGAGAGGGAGAGGGAGAGGGAGAGGGAGAGAGGGAGAGGGAGAGGAGGGGGAGAGGGAGGGGAGGGGGAGGGGGGAGGGGGAGGGAAGGGAGAGGGAGAGGGAGAGAGGGAGAGGGAGAGGGAGAGAGGGAGAGGGAGAGGGAGAGGGAGAGGGGAGAACCATTTAGTCCTGGCCTGTGGAGGTGCTGGGATGGGACCCGGGCTAGGTGCACACAATTCCTGTACTCTGCTGCCTAGCTGTCTCCCTGACTCACAGGTGAGACTATGTCAATTTTTAGGAAGCTATAACGTATATGTGATTTAAAATTTTTAATTAATTTACTTGATAGAGACAGAAATTGAGAGGGGAGGGGAGATAGAGAGGGAGACACCCGAGGCCCTGCTTCACCACTCGTGAAGCTTCCCCCTGCAGGTGGGGGCCGAGGGCTCGAACCCTTAGTGTCTAAATGATCAATTAGACTCCTCTCCCTCTCTCTTTTTTTGCTTGGTTTCACTGCTCCGTTATCATCCAGACAGACAGCGATTCAGAGAGACAGAGAGACAGCATGGCACCAGCTCGGGGTTTGGGCAACGGCACCGTCTCTCTGATGAGGGCTGGACTCACAGGGCCTTGGGCTGCCTCCCGGCAGCTTGTCTTTTGGAAGACAGAAGAGAGACACAGAGGGCAGAGAGCCTGGACTGGCTCAGCTCTGCCATGGGGTCCACCACAGCTAGAACCTGGGGCCGTGGGCCTGCCAGGCTCCCTTGTGCCCCCGTCCCACTGGGCACCCAGCTCAGGGGCATCGGACCCTGTGGGTCCTGGGTCCTTGGGCCAGGTCCTCCCACAGGCCAGGGACAGAGGCCTCCACCCTGCCCAGGGATGTGAGGACAAGGCCCTCTCTTCAATGTGTGTGTGTGGGGGGGGGGGGACCAGGCAGAGTGGCTCCCAGGGTAGGGCCTGGGTCAGACCCCAGCACCGTGAAGGAGCCCCAAGGCACTGGGGGAAGCTCCTTGGTGGTGGAGCAGGGCTGGGATGCCTCCCCTTTCTCTCTTTCCCCTTTTGCTCACTCTCTCCCCTGTTTCTGTTGATCTCTCTCTCTCCCCGTGTCTCACTGAAATAGAAGGAATGAATAAAAACTAACCTCAAAGTGGAGAAATCACACATGCATGATGCCCGGCTCCTATTAAAATATTAAAGTGTGTGTCATTACACCCCAAGCCCCATTTTGTGTGAGTGGAAGCTGGGGAGCCGCGCCCCCTTTGGAGCCATTCCGGCCTGTGCATCTGGGATAACAGGTGAGGCTGTCTGGACCCAGGTCTCCCCAGTGCCCGCCCCTACCCCTGCGTGCCCTCTGCAGGCCGGCCCCCAGTGACCTCACGGGGACTCGCAGACCTGGGCTCCCCGCCACACCCCGAGACTTCTAGAAGGTCTGGAATGGTTCCTGCTCTTAGAGGGACCCTAGTCGGGGGCAGGAGGGAGACTCACAGCCACCCTGAGCTCTGGGGAGCCACACCCCCACCCCTGCACCGTTCCTGTGTCTCTGTGTCTCGGGGGAGGGCTCAGCTCATATGCCTTCGTCACTGTGTCACCTGGCACCATCTTGGCTCCCCTCTCTCAGAAATCTGGCCCAGGGTTCACTCCCCCCCCCCCCCCCCCCGCAGGGGAGAAGCTTCACCAGAGGTAAAGCAGGGCTGCAGGTGCCTCTCTGTCTCTCTCCCTCTCTATCTCCTCCTCTCTGCCCTGGCAAAATAATAAATAGGTAAATAAATAAATAGATAAACAAATGAAAAAATGGCCATCAGGGTTCATAGTGCAGGTACTGAGCCTCAGCAATAATCCTGGTGGCAACTAAAAATAGAGAAGAGAGTCTGGCGGTAGCACAGCGGGTTAAGCGCACGTGGCACAAAACGCAAGGACCGGCGTAAGGATCCCGGTTCGAGCCCCCGGATCCCCACCTGCAGGGGGGTCGCTTCCCAGGCGGTGAAGCAGGTCTGCAGGTGTCTGTCTTTCTCTCCCCCCTCTGTCTTCCCCTCCTCTCTCCATTTCTCTCTGTCCTATCCAACAACGACGACATCAATAACAGTAACTACAACAATAAAACAACAAGGGCAACAAAAGGGAAAATAAATAAATAAATAAAAATTAAAAGAGAGAGAGAGAGACTGTGAGATTTGCAAGTGCAGCTGATCGGGAAGTGGAAGGTGTCCCCCCGTCCTCCTGCACCTGGCTGAGCACACCTGTTCCCAGACACAAGAACCCGGGTTCAAGCCCCCACTACCCACCTGCAGGGGGGAAGCTTCATGAATGGTGGAGCAGGGCTGTAGATTTCTCTTTGTTTCTCCATCCTCTTTCTTCTCAATTTCTCTGCCTCTCTCCAAAATAAATAAAGTTTTTAAAAATGGAATTTATTTATTTACTTTACTTATTTTACCAGAGCACTGCTCAGCTTTGGTTTCTGGCGGTGTGGGGGATTGAACCTGGGACTGTGGAGAGCCTCTTTGCTGTCTCTCCCACCCATAATATATATATATATATATATATATATATATATATATATTTAAATGAGTGAATAAGTCAGAAAAGAGCAGGCCCAGTGCCAAGCGACCCCTGGGACCTCTGGGGAACACAGCATGGCTTCTGAGCAAGGCTCACCTTGGCAGGCCCCAGGAGAGAGAGCTGTGGAGGGAGGGCTGGCATGGCAGCATGGGGTCGCCTGGCCCGATGACACCGCCTTCTGCTCCCCACAGCCTCGTCTGGGCAGTGACGGGGCTCCTGAGGTGACTCCAGTCCTGCCTCTGTGCCCGGCGTGCTGCCCTGGCCCCACGGCCCCACCATCCTCAGTCTGGGCCCCACACCCTGCAGGGACAGACACAGTGAGATGAAGATAGACTGCCTGGGATAGAGGGACAGACACACAGACCCAAGGTGGGGGGCAGGACACACCCAGGTCGGCTCTTCCAGAGGTGGGAGTCTGTGTGACGCTCTGCCACGGGCCCGTCTCCCTGGTCCGCACGTGAGGCTTGATGTCAAGTTCCTGAAGCTGTACTGTGTATATGATTCCAAAAATACTTAATTATCTTATAGAGAGAAATTGAGAGAGGAGTGGCGGATAGAGAGGGAGAGAGACAGAGAGACACCCGCAGGTCTGTTCCACCACTCGAGAAGCCTTCCCCCTGCAGGTGGGGGCTGGGGGCTTGAACCTGGGTCCTTGCACACGGTGACATGTGCACTCAGCCACGTGTGCCACGACCCAGCCCCCTGATAGATCTTTTTTAAAAAGCGTACTATGACTTAAGATTTATTTGTGAATCTTACTTTATTTTATTTTTATTATTTTTGAAATATTTATTTATTCCCTTTTGTTGCCCTGATTGTTTTATTGTTGTAGTTATTATTGTTGTTATTGATGTCGTCGTTGTTGGATAGGACAGAGAGAAATGGAGAGAGGAGGGGAAGACAGAGAGGGGGAGAGAAAGACAGATACCTGCAGACCTGCTTCACCGCCTGTGAAGTGACTCCCCTGAAGGTGGGGAGCTGGGGGCTCGAACCGGGATCCTTACGCCGGTCCCTGTGCTTCGCGCCACATGCGCTTAGCCCACTGCGCTACCGCCCGGCTCCTTGTTTTTTTATGATTCCACGTGTGAATCTGCTTTTGTCCTCTGAGCTTCCCTTGGGCGTCTCGTTCATTTTCCTAGTGGTTTTGAGCTATTAGTTCCCATCAGCCTGGTTGCATCTTTATTTATTAAGATCAGTCCCTCTGTCTTGTTTTGCTACAAATATTTCCAAGCTGTGACCAGCCTTTTTAGTTCTGTTTACCGTGTTTCTCAGAGCTTGGAAGACTCTATGTGGTGCATCTAAGGTGACTGTCTTTACCCTTTGTCCTTCCACTGCCATCCTTTCATGCTGCTAGAGACAGAGCGATAGATAGATGACAGATAGATAATAGACAGACAGATAGATAGATAGATAGATAGATGATAGACAGACAGACAGACAGCTGATAGATAGATGATAGATGATAGACAGACAGACAGACAGATAGATAGATAGATGATAGACAGATAGATGATAGATGATGGATGATAGACAGATAGATAGATGATAGACAGGTAGATAGATAGACAGGTAGATAGACAGATGATAGATGATAGACAGATAGATGGTAGATGATAGACAGGTAGATGATGATAGATAGATAGACAGATAGGTAGATAGACAGACAGATAGATGATAGAGTCTGTTGTAAGAACTGGTGCTTTTTTTGTTTGTTTGTTTTCTTCTGGATTTCAGTGACTCCTCTTTTTAGGGTTACTTCTTGAATCTGCTCTGACTCACCAAGAACGAGGGTGTGATAATCACGGCTGCCGGCTCAGGAGGGACCAGCTCTTGCCTCCCTGCTGCCATGAGCTGCCTCCCACCCCAGTGCATATTCTATTTTCTGGTAGAGAGAATCCCCCGGCCATCACAGCCGGCCTCGCCTCTTCATTTTCAGAGGAAATTTAAAAGAACTGAGAGTGACTTCCCTGAGATGCAGATTTTTTCCTTTGGGCATCAGGTGGCATCTTGACTTGGATGGAGAGCGAGCGAGGGCCATGGTGTTTCACGTCCCCGATGTTCCATGGAGTCACTGTGACCCCACCGTCAGGTCTCTGAGACCCTGAAATGCCAGGCGAGGTGATGGGTCCTCAGACGGCCATCCCGGGGACGGCTTTGGACCTGGTTCTTCAGAGGGGGGCAGGTGCTGGCGGGAGAGAGGCTGCGGGAGGACCCTCAGGCCGGCTGGCCAGGTCCCCCCTTATCTGCACTTAGCTCCGTGCCCACCCAGCACCCTGGGACTGAGTGCTTTTTATCTTTGTGACAACCTGCAGCTCTGCCCGGTCAGGGGTGTTGGGGGGCTCACCCTGAGGGAGGAGCCCAGGGCCCCAGCATCCAGCTGAAGGCCACAGCTTTGCCTGCGGGGTGACACCCAGGAGGCCATGGACGATGCCCACCTGTCCACCCATGTGTGTGTGGGGGGGAGGGGGGAAGGGGCCTGGACCCCTCTGTGAGCCCCCACCCCATCTTCTGTAGAGCAGCCAGCCTGCTGGCCCGGTCCCTGGGGTCAGTCACCCTCACACTTCCAGCATCTGGCCCCTTTGGGTTCACCCCTCCCCACATGGAGGGAGGTGGGAGGGAGGGAGGAAGAGGGAGGAGGGAGGGGGTGGGGGCAGGGGGGAGTGAAGAGGGAGGGGAGAGGGAGGAGAAGGGAGGAGGGAGGGGTGGGGGCAGGGGAGGGGGAGGAGGAGGGAGGGGTGGGGGCAGGGGGAGGGAAGGGGAGGGGAGAGGGAGGAAGAGGGAGGAGGGGAGAGGCTGGCCTATGCTTGGCCAGCTGGAGGGCGGCTGGCAGGCCCCAGTCTCTGCGGAGGCCGTAGGTTCCGGGCTGAGGCGTCTGGTGGCCTGTGGGGAGGCAGCCTCTCAGGATGTCATCAGCCACTGCTCCCCCCAGACCTGAGCGCCAACAACAGGCCCCCAGGAAGCGGCTGATGCAACAGGAAGACTTTCTCAGCAGCTGGCCTGGGGATGGGGCTGGGGACAGGGGAGAGGGGATGGGAACAGGGAATGGGGACAGGGGAGAGGGGCTGGGGACAGGAGAAAGGGGTGAGGGGATGGGGGAGAGGGGAGAGGGGATGGGGGACAGGGAAGAGGGGATGGGGGACAGGGGAGAGGGGCTGGGGACAGGGGATGGGGACAGGGGAGAGGGGCTGGGAACGGGAGAGGGTATGGGGACAGGGGAGAGGGGATGGGGGGCAGGGGAGAGGGGCTGGGGGCAGGGGAGAGGGGTTGGGGACAGGAGAGAGGGGTGAGGGGATGGGGGAGAGGGGAGAGGGGATGGGGGACAGGGGAGAGGGGCTGGGGACAGGGGAGAGGGGCTGGGAACAGGGGAGAGGGGCTGGGGACAGGGGAGAGGGGATGGGGGACAGGGGAGAGGGGCTGGGGACAGGGGAGAGGGGCTGGGGACAGGGGAGAGGGGATGGGGGACAGGGGATGGGGACAGGGGAGAGGGGAGAGGGGATGGGGGATAGGGGATGGGGACAGGGAGAGGGGGTGGGGAGAGGGGATGGGGAACAGGGGAGAGAGGATGGGGGACGGGACAGGGGATGGGGACAGGGGACAGGGGATGTGGGATAGGGACAGGGGTTGAGGGACAGGGGACAGGGGATGGGGCCAGGGGAGATGGGATGGGGACAGGGGAGAGGGGGTGGGGGAAAGGGGAGAGGGGATGGGGGACTGGGGAGAAGGGGTGGGGACGGGATGGGGGACAGGTGAGAGGGGATGGGGACAGGGGATGGGATGGGGGACGGGACAGGGGAGAGGAGATGGGGGACATGGGACAGTGGACAGGGGAGAGGGGATGGGGAACGGGGTGGGATGGGGCATGGGGACAAAGATGGCATGGAGACAGGGACAGGGACAAGGGATGGGACAGGGACAGGGGACAGAGGGGGCAGAGATGGGACATTGGCAGGTGCCCATCCACCTCCCTCCCTCCTGCCCTCACTTCAGAGATGGCAGGGACAGAAGCTTCTAGAAGCAGCGTGCTAGGGCACGTCCGGAATCAGTCCCAGCTCAGCCCTCACAGGTGGCCCTGGACATGGCAGCACCCCAGACTGTCCAACCGGAGAGCCCAGAGGTCTTCCCTCAGCCCCGCTCAGGCTCCCCGGCCTCATGCACTGCCCACTCCTCTCTCTCTCTCTCTCTTCTCTCTCTCTCCTCACACTCTCATCCACTCTCTTCCTCCCTCACCTCACCGGCTGCTCCAGGTCCAGCAGAAGCACCAGGCCAGCGGGTGGGGACAGGACTCTGTCTGACGCCCCTGAAGGGTGACAGGTGTGGACCCGGGGGTGGGGCTCGTGCCAAGGTCCTGGGGGGGGGGGGTCTGGACCCTGTGGGTGGGCAGGGAGGAGGCACATGGCTGGTCTGGGGGGCTGGGAGCCGCACATGGGGGGCTGAGGAACCTGCAGTCTGGAGAACGCTGTCCACTGCAGGAAGTGAGCTGGGGTTCCAGGCCTGCCAGGCACCCCCAGAGGAGGGGGCTCCCCGCCTTTCTGCAGGTCTGTGCTGAGAACTCCTGCCCCCTGGGCCTGGGCCCTCGGTCAGTCCAGCTCGGCAGCTGAAGCCACCGTCCCTGTGCCCCCCAACACCTGTGGCCGGGGCTG
Source organism: Erinaceus europaeus (assembly GCF_950295315.1). Taxonomy (NCBI): domain Eukaryota; kingdom Metazoa; phylum Chordata; class Mammalia; order Eulipotyphla; family Erinaceidae; genus Erinaceus; species Erinaceus europaeus. The sequence goes on along the minus strand of NC_080177.1, from coordinate 1,400,243 downwards.
CCCGTTTCTCGGGGTGCCCGAGAGCCTGCCGTCTGCCCCCCTCCATTCAGTCAGCTCGAGTCTGTCCCTGTCCCCTCAGGTCGAGAGTCCATGGTGCCCTGCTGGGCAGGGAGGGAGGGAGAAAGGGGCCTCAGCCTCTGGGGGTGGGTGCACTGAGCTGGTATCTTAGGGGGCAGCGGCCCCTCTGCTGACACCCCCTAAGCCTCAAGGGAGGGAGAGGAGGGGGTCCCCAGGGACTTGGCCACTGCTGGCGGCTTCCAGCAGCCTGATGCGTGATGAAGCCAAGCCCCAAAGCCGGGACTCTGATCAGGCCTGTCTCCAGGGGAGGGGAGCACATGTCACACACCCCAATGGGAGGCTGCCCTCCTCCCACCCTCCTCCTCCCACCTCTTCTCACTCTTCCTCTCACTCCTCTCCCTTCCTTCCCACCTGGTACCCAATGGAAGACTCTCAAAGATTCATTTATTCTTACCAGACAAGAATGAGAGAGAGGGAGGGAGAGAGAGAGAGAGAGAGAGGAAGAGAGAGGGAGAAAAAGGGAGAGGGGAAAAAGAGGGAGAGGGGAAAAAGAGGGAGGGAGAGAAAGAGGGAGAGATGAGGGGGGAGAGAAGGGGGAGGGGGGAGGGAGAGGGAGAGATAATGGGAGAGAGACAGAGGAGAGGGAGAAAGAGGGTTAGAGGGGCAGAGAAGGAGAGAGAGAGAGAGAGGGAGAGAGAGATGAAAGGAGAGGTGACGGGGATAGGACACACACACACACACACACACACACACACACACACACACACGACCTTGGCTCTGCTCTGGCCATGGCGGTACGGGGTTTGAACCCGGGGCCTCAGCAAGCCTGAAGTGGGTCACCTGGCTCAGCTGAGAGCCCTGCCGGGTCTGCTGGCCCAAGACCCCACCATGCGCCCCCTGCCCGGGGACATGCAGCCACAGGAATCTGGGTGGGTGCGGGGGACACACAGACACCCTCCCGACCTCACCCCCAGCCACGTGGGGGCAGGACCATGGGTGACCACAAGGTGGACCAAGCAGAGCGTGGGACACTGTGGCCGCCAGTCTCCTGACAGCCACCCGCCTTCCTGCTTGCCACGGCTTCACGGCTCCTACCCGATTCCTCAGAGAAAGGCCCGGGAGGTGGTGCAGTGGATAGAGCACTGGACTCTCCAGCGTGAGGTCCTGAGTTCAGTCCCCGGCAGCACATGTACCAGAGTGAAGTCTGGTTCTTTCTCTCCTCCTCCTATTCCTCTCATTAATAAATGAATAAAATCTTTTAAAAAATAAAATCTATTAAAAAAAAAGAGAAAGGTAGAGACAGAGAGAAAGAGAAGCAGAGAGACAGAAAAAGAATGATCTCGGGGGTCCGGGCGGTAGTGCAACCAACGGGTTAAGCGTACATGGCCCGAAGCGCAAGGACCGGTGTTAGGATCCCAGTTCAAGCCCCAGCTCCCCACCTGCAGGGTAGTCACTTCATAGGCGGTGAAGCAGGTCTGCAGGTGTCTGTCTTTCTCTCCCCCTCTCTGTCTTCCCCTCCTCTCTCCGTTTCTCTCTGTCCTATCCAACAACAACGACATCAATCATAACTACAACAATAAAACAACAAGGGCAACAAAAGGGGAAAAAATAGCCTCCAGGAGCAGTGGATTCGTAGTGCAGGCACCGAGCCCCAGTGATAACCCTGGAGGCAAAAAAAAAAAACTCTCTCTCTCTCTCTCTTTCTCTCTCTCTCTTTCTCTCTCTCTCTTTCTCTCTCTCCATCTTTCCCTTCCCCTCTCGATTTTTTTCTGTCTCTATCCAAAACAAATAAACAAACAAACAATAAATAAGGAGCTGGGGGGGCGGTTACCTGATTGAATGCACCTGTTCCCATGCACACGGTCCTGGGCTCAAGCCCCGGGTCCCCACCTGCAGGGGGAAAGCTTCACTAGTGATGAAGCAGGGCTGCGGGTGTCTCTCTGTCTCTCTCCTTCTCTATCTCCCCTCCTCTCTCAATGTCTCTCTGTCCTGTCTAGTAAAAATAGAAAAACAATGGCTGCAGGGAGCAGTGGACTTGTAGTGCAGGCACCAAGCCCCAGTAATAACACTGGTAATAACAACGATAAGACACCACAGCACCAAACCGTCACCAGGTGCCCCAGGGCCCAGGCTGGAGCCATGGCCAGGCTTCCTAGGGAGCACCCCACTGCTCCCCCACTGACCGGCTCTAAGGACAGTGGGGGTGCTGGGGGTCTGGGGGCCTGCAGCCAGCAGCATGTCTGTGGACACGCCGTGTGACCCCAGGTGGCTGGCTCAGCCTCTCTGGGCCTCGCTGGGACATGGCCGGACGGCTCAGTGGGCGGAGTGCACACCTGCCCAGTCTCTCATGCGGCCAGGCCCAGCCTGCAGGAAGCCAGCGCTGCTCCCTGGGGCCCCAGCTGTGGCCGCAGTGACAGACAGTGGAAGAGGAGGTGACAGACAGTGGAGGTCTTGTGTGCTGGGCGTTTTCTCATCTGACTCCTGACTCAGTGCCCCGTCCTCAGCGCCTGTGCCCACAGCTGGTGGGGGGCAGGGGGCATCCCAGACCCTGTCCCTGGAGGACGGTGACAACACCAGAGCATAGTGTCCTCAGGGA